>NC_063197.1:19475955-19478455 GCF_017589495.1 Alosa alosa | reverse complement strand
GAACCACTAAGAGCAAACAGAGCACTCCGGAAACTTCTGTCTCTCAACTCGTGAAAAAGTTTGGAGTTTGAGTGCCCTTAATGGAGAATATAAAAATATATACCTGCTATAGGACCACAAGGCCCACCACAAGTCACGCAGAGTAGCCCCAAGTCTAAACCTAAGTCTTTCCCATCAAACCCAGGGTCAATCAGACCATTCCATTAGGCCCTGCTCGGTCTACCTGATTAAAGATGAATGTGACATCCATATGAGGTTGACATAAAAATAAAGAATTAAACGTTCTCCTCCTCCACAAAGTGCCTTTCTATCTTAAGCTGTTGTCTGTGTGCCTGCTGGCTGCGCCAAGGCCCAGGTGTGTGTGTGTGTGCGTGTGTGTGTGTGTGTGTGTGTGTGGATGCAAAAAATCCCATGGTGGAGATTTATCTCCTAGGTTTTTGAGGAGTTCTCCTCCATCAAATATGAAAGAGCAGCATGCCTTAAAACAGGAGCAGATGTCAGGTGAGAATGTAGCAGTGTGGTGTTAGCTTGGAGGAGGAATGTGCTGGGGGTTGCACTTCTGAAGCAGTGTGATCCTCCGGCATATTCCACCTGGCTTTGTGGTGCTCTGAGAATAGGTTTGGGGAGCCTGTGAGCTGCTATGGTGGCTTTCCTTTCTGTTTATATAGTGTGGGTGTGTTGTTTAGATTACAGACATGGGATTGAGAGTGTCTGGACACACACACTGGACACTGATATGTCTGTGAATGTGGATGGAGTACTGTATGGATGCCAGGGTCATAGATCGTAGACAGTGTTTTAATGAGAGGGTAAGAATGTGTGTGTGTGTGGTGTATGTATGTCATGACTAGGGTGTGTCTTGTCTCCAGGGTGTAATACAGTTTAGTGATGAAGACTATACAGACACAGTCTAGCCTAAAAAAAAACCTCTGGATGCTCATCTGGCATCTGTGTCATCACTGTGTAGGACGTCAATTGGTACGTGCGTGTGTGTGTGTGCGTGTGTGTGTGGATGAGCCTGAGAGAGTATGACGTATGCTGGGCGCATCCCGATATTTTGTGTCAGACGTGCCAGCAAATGGCACAGGGAAGCCATCGCCAGTGTTATTTTTAACTCTATGTCTCCATGGAAACCGGCACATATGCCAGAGAGCCCAGGGCTCCAGTGTGTGTGTCTGTGCATGTCTATATGTGTGTGTGTGTGTATTGCTGTGGTACTTACAGCAGCGGCTACTTAGAACACACACATGGTCATACACTCTCTCTCTCTTTCTCTCTGTCCCTCTGTCTCTCTCTCTCACACACACACACACACACACATACACACAATCTTTTCTTCTCTCCCCCACCAAATCTCTCAGCCAAAACAACAACAGACTGACAAACAGCCAGCTGTGTGTATATTACAATAGTATGTGAATTTGTTTGAATTCCCATACACACACGTCCATCCTCATAAACATGACTGTGTTTACATGTCCATTCACAAGTTGCCGCCACGGTTGCGTCCCGATTACAGGAGTTGGATATGAGGGGGCAGAGTGTGTAATCAAAAGCCATCCCCGGCAACCGCCGATCTTGTGTTTAGAAAAATAGACAGATGTAGGCAGCTCCGCTGAGGGGGGTCGCTGTATGTGTGTGTGTGTGTGTGTGTGTGTGAGAGAGAGAGGGAGAGAGAGACAGGGAGAGTATGTGTTCTGCACGATGACTGATACACAACACACATCTCATAGGAGGCTCCCCCAGTTCACACTGGGACTCTGGCCATAACCACAGCCAGAGCAGAAACTCACTTCTCACTTCACAAGCTCAAGACTTGGCCAAGTCAACAACAACAACAACAACAACAACTCACTCTTAATGAAAACTGTACTGTACTTCAGCGTGTGCTTAACAGCATGTCGAGACAAGTCACCTGTGCTCCTGGAAGTCAAGAGTCAATTGAGATGAGATTACATAAATAAAAGAAGGTACTTACCTATAGAGGACAGGATGGGCACATAGAACAGAACAGGTCCAGGAGAGACATGAAAGAGAAGAACAGAGACGAGAGGGCTCATTAGTGACTTAAACAGGACTGTTGCTATTCACTGCTGCAATACAAGAATCATTTCGCTAAAGACACATAGGAGCAAATGTTACAGTAAATGGGTCCTAGTAATAGTAGGTTAATGTGAATGAGATCCTATTTTGGCTTGTGTGTATAATATTTGATCAATTGTATTTGAACAAATGGTATTTATTCCACAAACCTTCCTCACAATAAGCAAAACAAAGGAAGTAGTGGCCTGAAGTAAAGTCTTACAATGACAAATGTGGACTTTGTTGGATGGACACCCTTTCAGTGGACAGAATGGCATGATAAGCAGTCCAGTTTCAGGTGAACACAGTGAGAGAAAGTGGATTAGAACATTATGTCCAATATTCCAATATGTGGTTTAATGTTCTGCATTTCTCATTAGTGGGTCACTTTGATACTAAAAGTATGATTCTATGTAAT
>NC_063197.1:19425955-19465955 GCF_017589495.1 Alosa alosa | reverse complement strand
AAATAAAAGAGAATATACTGCACCATAAAATCAGGAGAACCATTCAGGGACTTACATTGAAATTGTAAGCTACAGTATCAAGATACTGTCCTTTACTTTATTGGATCGTACAGGATACTAGTCAGACTCAGATACTGAGCTGTAAGTCACTCACACACTCACTCATACACACACACACACACACACACACACACACACACACACATGCATGCGCACGCACACACTCACGTACATACACACACACACACACACACACAGACACAGACACACACACACACACACACACACAGCTATCAGGAGGGCCATCAGTGCTGAACAGTGCTTCCTACAGTGGCTACAGGATGTCCTTGTGTCACCATGGCAGCCTGTTGTACGGCTGGGCTTTTATTATCTAAAGTGTAGCAGCACAAAGTTAGAAAATGCAATCAACTCTACCTATTCATTTGTGCCTCAAGGACTACAGAGACTTCCCTAGATGTCTCTGCAGAGAGCTCCTATAGGCTCAGAGATCGCTGACTATACTGTCTATAAAGTGCACCAAAACAAACAAAAACGAAAATATCTCATTGGGATGGGCAGGATTACAGAGAGCCATGTGTGAGTGTACTGACACAGACAAAAGCAAAGGCTCTGATTGGATAGTGACGCGTGGCCTGTTGGCCAATGGCCTCATTTTGCATTGTTTGTGAGAGAGCGTGTGTGTGTGTGTGTGTGTGTATGTGTGTGTGTGTGTGTGTGTGTGTGTGTTTATGAGTTGTCTGTACGGCACAGATCAGACTTCACTCCGTTTGCTGTTGACATGCTGTCCAACAGTCTGTCCCTCTCTTTATCTCTCTCTGTCCCTTTCTCTCTTGCTCTCTCGTTTCTCTCCGTCTGTTGGGAGTTTTAGAGGAAAGCAGAGGGGAATGGCTGGCTCGTTCACTCACTCGCTAACTCACTCACATGTTTCCTGACCACCACAGTAGAGGCAACCAAGCAAGATGATTTCATTGTCCAGCACAACCCCCCAACACAACCTCCTCTGCCACTCCCTCTTGGCCCCATTAGACTAGCCCACTTCGCCTACTTATTAACAAATCAGTCTCCATAGCAGCAACCAAATTAACCCAGAAAACAATGCTCTCGCCACCACTGAACCCCCTCACAGATTTTAAAACAATCTGCTGACCCCCAACAAAGACTGCCACCTCCTGTATCACTCCAAACACACACACACCCACACACACACACACACACAGACAGTCTCTCGTTCTCTTGATCCAACTGCACTACAACAGTACTCCTTAAAGGCACTGAAAAGACCTTGCCATACCAGCTGAAGTCTTTTTGTTATTATCATTCCTTACTAGAGACACTTCCCCCTCAACTGAAATGCTCTCTGTCTGTTTTCTCTGCACATTGTGATTAAATTTGTGCCATCTCCTGAGATTCAAAACACACCTTCTTATCCCTGAGCGGTGTGCATCAAGGTTGTTATTTTTTTTTTTCCCACCCTTGTGCGGCTGCACTATTTGCCCACCCTGAATCTTTTATGTGGCTGAGCCCTGGCGTCGGGGGCACCATGGAGCGGTATATATAAATGCGAGTTGGCAGCCCGAGCGCAGCTTGCCTGGCAACACTGAGGAGTGCTGCTCCAGTCCGCATGCCGACACGGCTCCTGACCACAGTTTCCAGCTCGCCAGGGAGCTCTGTCCGTAAAGCCAGCCCTGAACGCTGTGTCTAAGGGCCGGCAGAGACGGCGGACTAAACTGTGGCAGGTTGTCCTCGGGTAGCCGTAGACGGAATCTGGGTGCAATTACTCCCACCTTAATTTCAAAATGAGACCCCTTTTCTTTAACAGGGCTAGTGGTTACAATTTGAGGCCTGCCGCCCACCTTAGAATAATTGTCAACACCAGCTGCTGAGACCATTTTAAAGGCGGTGGCAAGTCCTTGGCCCATTAAATCCAACCTTATTTAACCGTTTTTTCATGATGCCCCCCCACACACACACACACCTTTCGTCTCAAAATGCACAGTTTCACACTTTCTTCATATAAAACCTCTGATGAATACAATTCTACACTAAAAAAAAAGCAAAAGTTAACATCACACACAAAAATTTGTGCTTTATATAATACAAACTTTCTCAAATTCACGAGAGGAAGAGGAAATAATATGAACAAAAGCTGTGAGGTCGGACGCATACACACCCTCCAGGTGTTGTTCAGCGGATGCGTTCATTCCATTCCATGTCCTTCTCACGCATCGCTCTCAGGATAAATGCAAATCGTGGGCTGAAGAATAGAGTCGGGCCCTTTTCATGAGGGCCCAGCCCTTGCTGTGTTGTGGTGTGTTGTGCTGTGCCCAGGGCTCAAAGACTGCTTTGGAGACTTAAAGCTGAGCCAGTGCCATTCAGGCGCAGTCATGAAGTCACCACAATCAAGTCAGGCTTTAGTGCTGCAAGCTTGAATGCTCACAACAGTCGGATAATACAGATTTCACATGGCTGTCCAAATGTTTCAACATGCTCGCTCGCTTTTTTTCAGTGGCACAAACCATAGCAGTGCTTCAGGATTAAAAGTTCATTTGAATAGGTGACAGAAATGGCACAAATAATGCTGCTGCTTATCAGTTAAGTGACTTTCCCTATATGGCTTTGGGCAGTGTAGCTTTAGAAGCCATATAGTCACTAAAGTCCACAACCTTAAACCTTGCTTTGATTGTCTGAGATGTTCAGTGGCCGATCGCCAATGGCAGCCTCCCAATTTTGTTTTGACACTCATCTACCTCCACACACAAAAGCAAAATGTTGGGAAAGGTAAATATTAGGCAACACTGCTGGTCATGTGTGTGTGTGTGTGTGTGTGTGTGTGTGTGTGTGTGTGTGTGTGTGTGTGTGTGCTTCCTGTGTGGCTGTAGTAGTATTTTTACTGAGAGAAGATTGGGGAATGAGAATGTGGATGGCGAAAGCAGCCAACAAAGCTTTTAGGAGGGATATTGACTTCCTCAGGACTCCCTTTGGCCCCCAGAACAGGGTCTGATTACGACACACACACACATACAAGCGCGCACATGTGTGTTTGTACACACCACAGCATGCCCACACACAAGGACGTCACATTAGTGAGACACTCTGTGGGTGGGATTCATTTGAAAAAGGACATCCACTGCACTCTAAGCTTTTGTGTGTGTGTGTGTGTGGTGCGTGTGTGTCTAAATGTGTGTGTTTCTCTTTATTTAGATGTTTTGTACTGCTTGACATGGTGGGGAGGCTCCTTCGTCATGCCAGATTTGTTTTGTGCGCACGGTGCAGTATTTTGTTTTCCTTCTCAGGCCGTCAGTAGTGACGGGGCGGAGAGAAAGAGAGAGAGAGAGAGAGAGCGGGAGAAAGAGAGAGAGGGAGAGAGAGAGAGAGAGAGGGAGAGAGAGAGGACTGGGAACGGCGCTGGGAGTGGGGTATGTGGTTAGTCTGGCTTCACTAGGCATGACATCACAGCAGGGAGAGAGGGAGTGAGAGAACGACACTGAGGAGGGGAGAGAGAGAGAGAGAAACAGAAAGAGAAGACAGTGTACAGTGAAGCATGGACAAAAATAGAGAGGGTGAAAAAAATAGACAAGGGAAGAGTGAGGCTTTAAGAGGGGCCCGGCAAGGGAGTGAGCACAAGAGAGGCAGAGAGAGATGGAGAGAGAGAGAGACGGAGAGAGGGAGAAAGAGGAGAGAGAGATGGAGCGTGCCAACTAGCGAAGAAAGAGAGCGAGATAGGGAGCTTGCTCAACAGGCTGACAGCGATTCCTGCGATGGTAATCACATCAAGTTTTGCAGCGAGGCTGGTGACATCACTGAAAGCTGCCCATTTATCACGTCCCACCAGCCTAATGGGAATGCGATGGGATTGCGCAATCCCCAAGTCCAGCCCACCACCACACACACCCCCTCCACCACCCCCACACCCCACCCCTCCCCTCTCCACCCTACCCCAGGAACCTTCCCCACCCCACCCATCACCAGGGCACTGCGCTGGACTTGGCCTGTCCAGGGTGGCCTCTCGATAATCACCCTCACAGGATTTCACGTTACGGAGTAAGAGCTTGGAGCCATTCAAGCACGACCCTTACGACCAGCCATTAGCCCGCTCTCCGCTCCAACAACAAGGGAGGGAGAGAAAAAAACACACACATGCACGCACACACACACGTTTATTTTTCCCTCAGAAACATGGCCAAGTGGATCACATGACTCGGATGAAGACATAAATACATTACACTCTGCTGTGAGGAATGGAAGGGGCTTCCCACCGTGTCGACGCCGTGCTGTTGGAACCTTACCAAGCTGAGCAGGCCTGGATACGGCACGGCCTACGCAACATTATTACATAGGAGCAGAACACTAATGGTGTGTGCTGTAGACCCGGCTGATGTGAATCCTCTTTGACGGAGGACAAATTTGGGTCTGGGTGATGCCGCGTGTGACCTTCGCGCTTGCTGTGACGGAGCTTTCTGCATGTGACTAAGCCTGATGGGAAGGGCTCGTGACTTCTAGAAAGCGGCTTCTCGAGGGGAGGGAACCACGGGGCTGCCGATCGCTTCGAGACGGCATCACATTAACCCCAAAAATATTTCAAAATGCTCTCCGATATATAAACACAGATTAGAGTCAAGCGTGGGGAGGGATTTCATGACCAATTTTAATCTCTAACCCCCACCCAACCCACCTCACAACACAGCCCCACCCGTCATGGGATTTGAGACCTACAAAAAAATGGGAGCATGTGAGATTATGGGTGGACCTCATTTTTTAACATGAGATTGGGTGTTTTTGTGAATGCCCATGAGCGCATGTGTGTCTGTGTGTGTGTTTGTGTGTGTGTGTGTGTGTGTTTCAACACGACTGACAAAGACATTGTATCAAAATTATTCTCGTTTTGAACCAGTGTACTGCTGACAGCTATGCACAGCGCCTGCCAGATTTGGGCATTATACCCAGCCTGTACTGTGTGCCTGGCGTCGCCGGCCATGACTAGGCACAAATTTAAATGAAAACACATTTGCATTACAGGATGGCTGGCTGGCTGGTGGGCGGTTAGCTATGCGGGGTCAGTGGAGCATGAGGTAGGAGCACCACCACAGATGCCATCTGAAAGACAGGGAGGTGAGGTGTGTGTGTGTGTGTGCGTGTGTGTGTGTGTGCGTGTGTGTGTGTGTGTGTGTGTGAGGAATATAAATGAGAACTGGCATCTGGTCTCGTCTGTGGCAGGAAAGAGACACAGGAGAGATTATAGAATTTTGTGTCACTCTAAAAAAAGGTCCCCGGGCCTTCACTTATGTGAGATTAAAGGAGAAAGGAGTGTGTCAAGGGGTTACGTTGGGACAAAAAAATAATTCTGGGAAAGTTGCTAGGAAGAACTGGCAGGTTTTAAAGGGTGAGTGTTTGAAAATAAATGGATGATGTTTTGTAGCTCAATTTCATGATTCACAGACAAAGGCATTCTGAATATTGTGTCTGTCTGTGAGGGGGATGGACAGAGAGAGAGAGAGAGAGAGAGAGAGAGCAAGAGGGAGAGAAAGACAAAAGGGAGTGACAAAAGGAGAGAAAGAAGGAGAAATAGAAAATCAAAAACAGGGACAAACACAGAGACAGAGAGAGAGAGAAAGAGAAAGAGGGAGACTGGGAGAGGGAGAGAAAGTGAGGCGAATAGCAAACAGCTGAAATGAGAGGAGACACCCCCAGACAGACAGAAGTTTAGGACTCCTCAGAGGGTTGTCTCATTCAAACATCCGTCAGCACCTCCGGTTCAGTTTCAGCCCTAGTCCATCCAAACAGAGTCCCATCCAAAACCAAGCCGACTGGAGGGGAAACACCCCCACCCACTCCATAGCCCCAACAGGACTTGGGAAAGATAAACACCTCGAGCAGTTAGTGTGTCACCACCACCATTCAGTCTAGAGCTCCACCATTCTATCTAGAGCTCCACCATTACTGTACTGCCACTATATGTTTGCGGTGCGAGTGAAACATCACTTTTAGAGTGCTGCACTTTCTGGCTTTGTTCCCCCTGTGTGAGAGGAAACCACAAAGGACTTGTTGTGTGTTGCGGAGATTCCCACCATCTGTCAGTCCGTCGGCGCGGCGCGGCACATACCTCCTTTTGTCTCCATGCAGGCTGTGGAGGCGCCTGGAGATGTTCTCGCATTTTTCCTCTTTCTCAGATCAACTGTCTCAGACGACACTCCCGAGAGCGGGACTCAAGCGTGTCGTCATGACGAGCCTGCTGCGGCCTGTCAGGGGCACTCCAGGCCCTCCTCCTCCTCCTCCCACTCTTCCTCGTCGCCGAGGGTCAGACGCATTTGCAGGAGAAGAAGGATCTCTGTGGCTTGTGGGCCTCTAGGTATATGTGGGGATGAGAGACAAAGGCCCTATCTGCCTGCACGCCTGTCTGTGTGGTTTCATGGAGTGGTGATTGTTTGGGAGATAGAGACATTAGAGAGAGACATGTCTGCTGACTGAAGAGTTCTAAGTCGGCATCTCTACACAGTGGGGGAGAGACGGAGGGCGTCTTTTTCGGTATGGGGAAACCTGAGCCTACCTGAGAGATGTCACGACAGGGGGCATGACCTTCCAGTTCCCATGTTACGCTAATTAGACATGCTCCTTACGCGATGAGACTGTGAAAAGTGAAACCACGTGCCCCACGTGCAGATTTCAAAATGCTGATGTGTCTGTGTCTCTGTCTGTGTGTATTTGTGTGGTTGTGTATTTGTGTGTTTTTCACAATGTCGGTCTATGTATCTGTGTGCATGAGTTATGTGAGTTTGTGTGTGTGTGTGTGTGTGTGTGTGTGTGTGTGTGTGTGTGTGTGTGTGTGTATGTGTGTGTGTGTGTACTTGTGTGTACGTGTGTGTGTCTGTGTGTGTGCGTGAATGCGTGTGCATGTCGCTGTGTGCTGTCTCCAGCGACAGATCATGTATTTGTCAACTTATCAGATTCCTCCTCCTCTCCACTGATCCCTGTCTCCATCCCCAACCTTCTGACCCCTCTGGTATCAGTCCCCAGCTTCCTCCCCCAGTCGCCCTTATCTGCCCTGCTCCTCTGCCCTGACACCCATGACAAACAGACGCCATGTGGCCTGTCGGGACGACTGGAGGTCCATCAGATCTCTGAGAGTTCCGGCCGACCCTGCCAGATTAATGGTGAAAGTGTGACACTGATGATGACAGGGAGAAAGCACAGAGCCGCTGCTCCAGCTCCTCCTCCGACACAAAGTAAACGCCTGCCTCCCGTCACGCAGATGGACGGACAGAGACTCACGCCAGGAAAAGCCATCTAATAAGTAGCATCAGACTTTGTTTCCAGCAAACACACTACTATTGATTAGAGACTTGCGTTTAGGTATATATTATGTCGAAATGTCTACTTAGTGTAACCCCCCTGGTGTTAAAAATGTTTGCAAAAATAAACAAAACAGTTGTTATTTTGGAGGGAATAATAACTTAACATTCAATTTAAGAACACAACACATCTTCTGTTTTCATACTATGACCAAGTATGAAATATAATCTCCTGCTAAACCGAATTAACCATTCTAAATATAATTTAGATTTTATTCATAATTCATATGCCTATGTTCCACTCTGAGCTGGTGTGGTCTGGGATCACAGCCTGGACCAAAAAGGAGGCAAGCCAAGGCTCATTTCATACACAAGGGTGATTCAAAAAACCAAAATGACGACAGCTAACTTAATTTGGTGCAGAGTCATCAACATGTTGTGCAAAATAGAAACAAGGTTCACAAGATTTCCCTGCAGCCTCTGCCCAAATCTCTTTAAAAGGCAGCAGCAGGCTCATTAAATAGACCGGGCAACTCCTGACCACAAATGACAATTGTGCATACTGCCAAATTGCAAGAAGGTAACATTCCTATTGGTCAATTTGGATTGCTGATTACAGCACAAAAGGGACAGAGCAAATGAAAACAGCTTCAGTGCTGCTTCGCTGCTTCTCTCTCTCTCTCTCTCTCTCTCTCTCTCTCTCTCTCTCTCTCTTTCTTTCTCTCTATCTGTTCATCAACAGAGAACTTTCACACTAGACAAGGTGCCATTAAGAGCCTTGGGAAACTGTCAACAGTGACAGACTCTGCTACTCTTCTTCTAACTCTTGACCATGGCTCAGGACGGCTGCTGAAATGCCACCGTGATTCACTTAGCCTTGGGCACTCCTAAAGGCCCAGTCAGTCTCCACCATCACTGCCACCATCCACTCCCCCACCCCCTCCCTCCTCTCCCACAGACGCGGAGCAAACAAGCACCAGCACAGTAAAAATCGGCAATAAAGCCATTAGCGGCTGCCATTTAGCCAGCTAACGATTTCCCCTCATCACCCCCCATAAATTTGGTCCCTGGGGTACCAGAGGAGAGAGACTGCCGCGCCGCACTCAAAGTCACCACGGCTGTTTATAGCTGAGATATGCAGCTCTGGGGACAATTACTAAGTCATTAAGGTCTGCCTGTTGCCTTGAGACCCAGGTGAGAGCCAAGGCCAGGCTCACGCCCTTAACTGGTTTATGGTTCATCATAAACGGACAGAAGGTCAGAAGATGGCAACAGAACTTGACACCTTGTCCACAATTGTTCAACACGTGACGAAGAGAGCCACTGGTAGGAATGTTTTGTCTCATCTCAATTGGCACAACAAGCATCTATCTTACTGACAATGGCACGAGCTGGCCAAGTTAAGATATTGATCTTTCACACTGCTCTACTCCTTCATCACACCGCCTGTGATGTGAGCGAGTGTGTGCCTTTGAAGGAGTAGCATGATGAACTATGATGCTCCGCTGCAATGTTGTTCTTTAGCGGGGAACATCTGAGCTTCTCTCGCTAGGCTAGCCATGTGTGCCTGCATGAATCATGCATGAGCACCAGGGGAGTACACCACAGACAGCCTTGTCAGAACCACCTCTGACCAAACGCACGATCAAAGTTTAATGAGTCCTACCCGTGCTCTATACAACAATGAATTGCCACTGTTTACAACACAATGTTCTTTTCAGTCAAGAGGTTAGCGCCAGGGCTACATTTCCGAATCATTTATGACACTTTTAAAGCTCATTTGCGACCACACATTAGTCTATGATGTCATTGTGTTGAGTTCTAATCTAATTGGGATGGGCTTGGTTTTCAATAAGTGAGAATTAGCAACACTGTTTGGTAAAAGAGACACAATCAAGCTATTTTTATAGAAGGAGAAGAGTCAAAATACTAGTAAATTGATGCACTATGGGAAAGGCTATGGCAGTTTCACTTCTATGGCATTTTTTGAAAGGCATCAAAAGAAAAGGCCGTACCCAGCAAGGCACCTCCAGGCGTTTTTGTGGTGTTTAAGCTGCTGAAAGATTTTGGGTCAGAGCATTAATGCATAACAACTTACAATATCAGCACACAAAGGCTGAGTTTGTTTGTCTGTCAATGGCACTGAAACCCTCTGATTTACAAGCGAGTCTACAAGGCTGACGCAAACGCCAGTGAAAGGAAACAGCATCAACAGTCGAGCTGTCTATTGATAGAATGCAGCGACAAGAAAAGATGGAAATTCATGATCAAAAGAGAGCGACAAACTCATTAATAAATGTGATTGATTTCCTTTGAGAATGTTCACTATGGCAAAAAGATAGGCCCTCAAAAACAGGGGGGAAATGGCATTAAGCTCACATAAAATGTTCACATTGTCAATGATTTTTTTATCATTTTCTTTCAGCCAACAGTCTCTCAACCAAATCTGTTACTTGTTAGCAAGTCTGCCAATAGCCAGGGACCATGTTGGGACTACCAGGTGTTAGGCATAAATCCATTCACACCATCCTCTGCGCACCAGACTGGTTAGCTATGGGAGGCTAATGTCTGTGGTTAGGCTAAATTGGACAGGAAGCATTCACTTCCAACCGAGACAGACTGCTATCATCGCAAGAACAGAGAAAAAGGGCAGTGAGCAACAGCCACAATGTGAAACTGTAACCTAAAGATAGTCTTGGGCCAATTATTAAACTCAGCTGACTCATTCAGCTTGCTTAGCAACAAGTGCAGTGCAGAACTGCTTCATTTGCAGAAGGGTTTATATTTAACTTATACTATAGTCAGCTGATGCTATTATTTAAAGATTTTATATTACATCTTGTTTGAGATCTTTGGTCCCTGGAACTTGTTGTTCCTCTTGCAACTTCCTTCACTGGCTCAGCAACGGCCAACACAGGTCTCCCTTGAAATTCTTTGAAATTACTCAAAGTGTCATTTATCAAGCTGGTGAGTGTCTACAGTTGACTGAGCCAGTAAATCACCCATGGATACCCAAAGCGCAGATAGTTCTCAATGTATCACATGTCTCCTTCCTACATCAGACTGAAGGATCAGAAATCTGAGCTCCAGACAGTTTGATTTAACTCGCAGCGATTCTCGATCGGCACTGATAGCATGGAGATATGGCTAGTGTCTAACCCAGCTGCCAGGTTCCTTTCATAATGGATGGAGTACTTTAGTGAGGAAATAGAAGCAGTACCACCCTTTATGGTTAAACAGATCAGATTCAGAGGTGACACCACAGGTCTTTGTTCTTTGTCATCATTAACTTCTCAAAACACCTCAGTCATTTATGGACCTATAACCCTATTACCTCAACCTGTTCTTGCACTGAAATAGTTTTTTATTTTACCTTGTCTACATTATACTTTACTCTCCTATTTGTCCATATTATTTATGCTGGTCTCTACCAGTGGACTAATGTTGGACTACTTTTTGCACCTTCACCATGACACTCACTCTCTTGAGCACCTTGCCATGCACACATAACTAAGGACTATGGTTAGACTACTGTTTGCACCTTCACCATGACACTCACTCCCTTTAGCACCTTACCAGTCCCGGCCCTGTCACTACAAGTGTCTTATGCTTGATCACCCTCACATTGGACTTTCTTAATTTAATTTATATAGTGTATTTAGTATTTAGTTTTGTTAGTTTTCTTATCTTTCTTATCTTCTACTGTCTTTATTGTACAGTGGAGTTTAGTTATATGTTTATACTTAAACTTATGTTTACCATTTCTACTGTAAGTGCATGTTGTGTGTGATGTGTAGACCCTTCAATTTCCCCTTGAGGATCAATAAAGTATCTATCTATCTATCTATCTATCTATCTATCTATCTATCTATCTACATATTGTATGGCTAAGTTATCACCACACCTACTTCTAAAGGTATCAGTGTTCCCAAATGCATTTCTGGTGTTAATTTCAAATCTACCACTCAAATCAACCATTTCCTATTTCCAAGAACTGTGATTTTGGTGAGAAATCCCTTCCAGACACACAAGGCTACTGTGCAGTGAAATATAGTAAAAGTAAGTCTGAATTCAAAATACCTGGGAAATTTGACTCACATGCCATCTAATACTCCAGGAAGGAGCAGTCTCCTGGTAATACCATTTTCTTAATTATAGACCTAAATGTATAATTAAACACTGCTATTTCCAGGCAGCAGTGAGGTGAAATTATAGACATACAACATGCAATTATACATACATTATAACAAGTCGGCCTTGGTTGGGTCTTTTACTCTTCCAGTGTAGATCGAATCTTATTGATCTTTTATGAAAGGCATCAAAGAGAAGGTTGTTGCATTTCACATTCTTGCCCTGCATATGGTAATTCATTTGGGGAATCTAGCAGTTTGTCTCCAATAATGATTGATAACTAGAACTGTTGCTACTGTATCTACTGCTTGCTGTTTGCTGAACTATGTCTTACTCTCCTTCTGTGGGCTTCAAATGAGATAAGATGCCAACAGCAATGTTGTGCATGTACTGAAAACATGCAGCTGCGTCTCAGGAGGCTTTACGTAACTCTGCATGACCTTTTTGCTTTGGCCACAAAAAACAAACAAAAACAAGTTCTACACATGAATTGGGTCAGTTCCCCTGAGAGTTTGTAGGCCCAATTAGAGTTAGGACCCTCTTAAATGCCTAATAATGTAATCTGTTTAGATAAGACTGGGGTAGGGGTATGGGGGTTACTATACATATGTATTTAGTGGGAGACCCCCCCCCCTCCACACACACACACACACACACACACACACACACACCTCTTGTTTTGGTTTGAGGGTTAAGGGAGACATCTGATGTGAGGCTTCCAGAGACAGTTCCATCTGTCACTTAGTTCCCAGTGCTTTTTCCTTTCATCTGGAGATGCCTTACTGCATGCAGTGTGTTCCAAATAGCTTACTGGCACAGCGTAAATGTCAACATATAACAATAACAATAGGCAAATCGAGGGACGTGAAGGGACCTGTGATGGTGTATGGCTGGCAATTCTTTCCTGCATAATAACTCAAACAAGTATGGCTGCCAAAAGAAGGTTAAAGAGGGATGAAGTTTTATGAGGGCGCCTTACAAAATTAATGATTGTTGATTGTGGGATTTTCCTCTCTCATTTTCTTCATTCTTTCCTTGTTGCCTCTTTGCAAACATCCTTTCAAACTCTTACAATTCATTTAACAGGGCCATGGGACACATTCATTTACTGGAGGTTTTCCAGTAGAAGAGAGGAACAAGAGGGTGTTTAAAGGTGCGTTCTAGGACAAACCTCATGATTAACTTAATGGGACTTTAAATGAGCCACCTCAGCTAACCCTCTCTGATTGGCACCAGTCCCCCTTTCTTTGTGTGCCATCTGATGTGATGCAACTCGAGCGGAGTGTCAACGCATGGTGAGGCAGGCGGACACATTCCTCCAGCCCCAAGTGCACGCTGGGTTAAAATAACACCAGTCATACAGCCTCAAAGATCAGAGACATCCACCCCCCCCCTCTTCTCTTTTCCTCCTCCCAACAATGCCCTTCAGCCTTCAGATTAAACCCCTCAAGAGATCAGACACCCCTAATCTCTTGTGCCAGGACCAACGGAGACGGCCAGGTCCCCCTGCCAGGCCTGGCCTGGATGACCCAGTAGGGACATCTGCAGGGGTGCAGATGGCCCCCCTGTCATTTGGGGACGCTGAAGGGGAGCGGCCTCCCTGTGATATACTTTCAGTTGTGTGTGCGTGTGTGTGGGGATGGGGGGTTCACACATGATATGATCTGTGCGCTCAAGTGGAAAATCCACAGGACATTCACTATCAGTGAAAAGCTGCCACAAAAAAGAAAAAAAAACACATCATAGGGGAACTGACTATTAAATGTGCAAATGCAGATGCAGACAGTTCTATAAAACTAGGTGTGGTAGCACAAAACCTCAGTCTACTGATTCATTGAAAGGCTTGTATAGATTTGTCTTTGAGGAATCAAATCAGTATTTTCATATCTAGAAATGAAACCAGTTATAGCTTTCTTTTCTAAAATCTAAAATATAAGATAACCATCTAGAATTATATAAAACATTTCTCAAGAAGACACTAATTGATCTGTTGGTTTTTAGCACAATATATCAAGTATGTCTGTAATACTACAACTCTTTGCATAACTCTAAAATGTAGTGTTTCCTATAAAGTCTAAAAACTCTGCCACAGGGTTCAACCATTTCCAGTAAATATATCTGGCCGCCACACT
Organism: Alosa alosa; assembly: GCF_017589495.1. Taxonomy (NCBI): domain Eukaryota; kingdom Metazoa; phylum Chordata; class Actinopteri; order Clupeiformes; family Clupeidae; genus Alosa; species Alosa alosa. The sequence goes on along the minus strand of NC_063197.1, from coordinate 19,452,385 downwards.
GAGACTGCAGGAGAGAAACACAAAGGAGTTTTTCAAGGATGCCGAGACAAATTTGGAACTGATAGAGCATGAATCACTCTCTCAATGACTCAGAACACTACATTATATTCCTGCCTGTGGGCTGATGTGCTGCCATCGCAACTACAAGGACCACAGTCGGGGGAGGACTTCCTGTCTGCAGAACTAATGACCTCTGCTCACAAACTGCATTGTCTCTTGACCTTGACCTCCCAAGACCACGATACCCACCCCCCTTCTGATATTCTCTGGTATTAGGATGAGTTCTGGGAAACTGTCAAGACTCCCCCCGCTACCCGACCCACCCTCCTCCCTCACACACTGTCACCCAGCATGCCCTGTCTCCTGTCCAGCTCCGTGCCCCCTTCTTTGGAAGGGTAATGACTCGCGTTAACTTCCCAGCAGCCTGCCAGCTGGTGGACCTCGCATCGGCACAAAGTGAAAGAGAAAGAGACAGACAGAGAGAAAGAGAGAGAGAGAGAGAGATGGACGGGGGAAAGGGATAGGGTGGGGGCACAGGCACAAGGCCTGCTTCCACATGGCACCCGTTCAAACCTGCTCTCAATTAAAGTTGTACAAAAGTCCACTCTCACTGTTTTGGGGCTGCGGCAGCCAATCCCCCAATCTCTCAGTCCCCTCTCTTTCATACACACACACACATACACACACACACATAGATCCAACCCACCCACACACCCCGCCACACACACACACACACACACACACACACACACACACACACACACACACACACACACACACACACACACACACACACACACACTATCCCTGGAGCGCGCCTACACATTGTTTGTCTGTGACCGGGTCACATAAACAAGTGTTGTCTGTGGTGGCAGCAGCGGTGGTGGCGGCAGCAGCGGCGCTGACGAAGACAGGGATTCCTCTCACCAATGCTGTTTCCCCTGTCTGGCACAGACACGACCAAAGCGCTAATGACAGCAGGGTGGCACTAGGGTGGAGCTGGCAGGCGCTAGGAGTGCTACTAAGAAACCACACATGCTCCTCACACCTACACGTTCTGTGAATGAGACACACAGGCTCTGTTTCGCTACTGAATCTGTTTCACACACATACACACACACACACACACACACACACACACACACACACACACACACACACACACACACACACACACACACACACTCTTGAATCTTCTTGTGATGTGACGTGTTTCTATGCAAAGTATTTAAACTTTTAACCAGGAGTCTTCTGTTTCCCTGAAATAAATGTTAACAACTAAGCTCATGAAATGCAATTATTTGTGGCATATCCAATGGGGTGCTTGTGGAAGCGCTACAGGCGTCGAAACAAAAGGGCTGAGGCCGCGTGTCTGCGGTGGGTCGGCTTCCTGTTAACACGCCGCTCATTTGCCGTGTGTACACTGCTATTTTCCCCCATCCTGAAGCCTGACGGCGGGCCAAGCGCCGCCCACAAGTGCAATGTAGCAATTATGAAATCAGCTTAGGACGTCTGGCCAAGCCAGTAGCATCAGCATGCTGGAAACAACGTAAAGTGCAAGCTGAAATTTTAGTCGTCATGGCATTTAAGCGGTCATAATGGAAAATGTGCTCACACACTTCCAAATAAAAGACGAGAATACTCATACAAACACACACGCACACACACCAAAACACACACACACACACACACATACACACACACACACACAAACACACTAACTAAAACTTAAAAAAGATTGCACAAATTGATGCAGGAACACACTAGAAGGCTCACACCCTCTATAAAAAAAGAAATCCTCCAGTTTACGGTCTCTGTCCTGTCCTGTGTAAAGGTCCCTAGAGCGACAGATTTCCATGAGCGGACAGAAATGAATCAGCGTCAGACGTGGCAGGCTTCCAGCAGCAGCGGCCAGCAAGGAGGAAGCGACCGCCGGCTGTATGCTGTTACGCTGTAACCAAACAACGCCTACAGGTGCTTTCCAAAACCATTCCCAGCTGGCCGCGCACTACGCATGGAGAGACAGACAGAGATAGACAGACAGAGAGAGAGAGATAGAGAGAGAGAAAAAGAGGGAGAGAGACAGAGAGAGAGGCGGCCCTCCAGATGTGATTCGCTCAGGAAGGCCCAGTGCATGGGGACCATCCCTTTCTTATGAGCACCGAAGCTCGGTCTCGTCACGCTGTGATGCAACAGAAGTCAGAGGCGCTCTGCTTTCCCGACAGTGAGTCACAGGGAGGGGGCTTGGACTTCCAAGAACGCTTACGGCCGGGACCCAATGTGAAAAACAACAGTACCAGTCTACCAGAGCAACAACACAGGCCTGATGCTATGTAACCAGGAGAGTCAGAATAAGGCATAAGTTACACATGCTAAATTACATTCTTAATTGAACCAACTCAGAACACACAAGATAGACCCACTTAAAAGGCAAGCAAGTAGTGATTACTGACAGACTTCATACAGGACGGATACTCAAAACAACCTGTTAATCCTGTACATACTGTACCTAGAGTACTTTAAGAGACTGCCTTTTCACATGGGCCCTGACTAGAAGTCCAATTTAGAAAGTACTTTTCTGAGAGACACGCAGAACACAAACAGTATTGTTGGTATTTCCATCTGCTGATTTTAGATTGCTGATTTACATAGAAGTGGCCTACAATGAAAAAAATCCTGCTCATTTAGGGAACATTAACAACTTTCTTATGTTTCAGGTCCAGTTCCAGTCAAGATCAGTCATGCAATTATCTCCCCCTCGCCGCTGATTGCACTCCGAGGGCTCCCTGCGAATACCAACACAAGAGAAAGAGGAAGCGTAGAAATCCAATGGCATGACGGGCCACTGAACCACTAAATCCAATCTGTTTCCGCAGGGGGAAAAAAAACGTATTGAGTGTTTCTTTTTTTTTTCTACTACTCTTTTCCATTCCCAAATTCCCTCCACATGTGACGTGCGATCGTTCTGTAATGTAAGAGAATGATTTCATCTGTCAGGATTGAAGTCGTCTTTGAAGAGGCTTCCAAGTAAATAAACCCAGGCAGAAAAAAGTCGGCGACTATTTTAATCCCTGTGAATTGGTCGGCTCTTGTCGACCAGCAGCGCTTGCATATGGTCCTATTTACGCAGTGAGAGATAGTGTGATCATGTTAAGAGTTTCATGTTTCACATTTCCATATATTCCCTTTCTGTGTAAGTCATGAGCAAAAACAAAATGATGATTCCATACATGTACATCCCCTGGCCTAAAGAACTGAGTTTGAGAGGCAGGATTTCAGTTGAAACCCATGCTAAAGAATCAACACTCAAAGAACAGGACTGTCTATATCACACTTATAACGAGGTTACTGCTATAACGGCTTGTAATTCTGGAGAGTGTCTTCGGATTTAATACTGTAGCAGTTGGCTCTATTTTTGGATTCCTACAGTCAATATGGATGAATTTGAATGTAACATCACCCACTGCTTGTTCTGTAGCCCATAAAATATCTCCTTGTGTCTCAATGATTGAGCCTTTTCACCCTGACCACCTCTGCAAAACTCATTGGAAGAAGAAACCTCATCATTCAATAAATTACTCTCCTCTCTCTCTCTTCTCTCTCTCTCTCTCTCTCTCTCTCTGTGTGTGTGTGTGTGTGTGTGTGTGTGTGTGTGTGTGTGTGTTTATGAACATGTCTAAGTGTTTATGCATTTTCGGCCGTGGTCCATGCCCACAGCCTTATTGCTTTTGCCAGGAAGGCCAGTGAGGAGGAATTCCTGAGCTCTGTGAGCACAGCTTCAGCCAACAGGGCCTTCAAAAGTTCACTCCTCCTGGCTCCGCCTTGCTTACTTGGGACAGACAGAGTGTGCTCACTCCTGAGGTAAGAGCTTGAAGCTCACTTTGGCGGTGGCACCCTCATAGATGTGGTCCCCCAGAAAGCTAGCTAAGAGCACCATAAAATAATCATAGAGATTCATTTCAAAACCTTGTATAACCAGGGGAAAGGATTTAAGCAACTGGTTCAAGTTTTGATACGCTCCTTTGACATGTTTTTAGAAAACACTGAATGCATGTTGAGAAAATCACTACAGGATCTCCCCAGGGCAATGTATGTTTGACTCTACATGATTTCACTAATGGAGTATTAATGTCTATTGGAAGCTAACTGAGGTCTACACACTCTTGCTCTCGCCTTAGATGTTAATTCTCTGGACAGTGGTGCCGAGCCTGGCAGAAGCACACTTGCCTGGATACAGCCATGCCCTTGGGACGGACTGCAGCACAGTGTGGTCTCATCGTGAGCTTGGCTTTCCGCCTCTCCCCTCTCACCAGAGTCAAATCAAAACAATTTCATTTCGAAAACCAATTCAAACTAGAGCAATTGTTTACAACTGTCTACACTTTCACACCAAGTGAGGAACAAATAATTACTGTATGTGATGCTATCTCTGGGAAATAACATTTAATCAACAAAGAACAACGACAGCTGGTTGCCAAGAGAGGGAAGCCAATCAGATAGCTGGGAGGAATGTAAATGACATGGCAGAGATTTGAAATGAGTGAGCTATCTGTTGAATTGACATGGTCTTGGGGAATGTGCGGTAGATCAAGCTGCGGTCAGGTGCATGCTCGTGCACACACACACACACACACATATCAGATGTATGTAAAAAGCTGAGAAAAAGGCCAAGTACTGCGCCAGTCCTGTTCCTGCTGGGAGATGTAAAAACAGCACTGTAGGCAAGAGGCTTGGAGGGGAGACAAAGGCAGGACAATCCCGAGCTTTGTGTGATCGCAAGCTTTCATATCAGATGTCCTGGGAAGTTCCCACAAAGAGGGAGCAGCCGGCTTTGTGTGCTGTGTCAGTATCTATTCTGTGTGTGATTGTGTCTGTGTCTGTGTGTGTGTGTGAGAGAGACTGTGTGTGTGTTTGTTAGCGTTAGGTGTGATGTGTGTTTGTGTGTCTGTGTGTGTGTAAATACTGGCCACATCTTGTCTGAGAAACCCAATCCCCACGCCGGCCAAGCCCCTCTTCTTGGAGAAGCATATGGGACAGATTGAGTGGCTCCTCGGGTTTCGCGTCTCCAAGCTGCCACATCACAGTTACAAGCCACGGACATTAAGACACATCATCTTTTACTCTGGTGTGGCTTATATGAGCCTGTGTGTGTGTGTGTGTGAAAGAGAGAGAGGGAGAGAGCTCTTTTCGCAGTCATGTCTGAAGACAAGCACACACATACTGGTGCGTCTGTGACAAACAGAAAGCTCCATGACACATGGCAGAACAACCAAGCAACGCTAGTAGTCTAATTCACAGCTCATAAGACAATAGGACATATTACATAACACACACACAAACACACACATACACTCATAGAGAGAGAGAGAGAGGGAGAGTGACTGCAGTGGAAGAAGTCACTACATTAACATTAAAACTCCAGGGGGATGTGTTTAATGTAAAATTGACTGAAACTCAAAGAGGTAATTATCAAAGAGAGCGCACCATCATCCAGAGAATACGGGGGGTGGGCTGGGGGGGGGTGGGGTGGGGGGTCTGGCAACGTCAGGAGAGGTTCAGAGGAAAACATGAAACCAGGAAGACACACAAAAGAGGAAATGGACCCATGAAAAGGGTCGCGCTGAAAGCTTCAGAGGGCTAGTCAGAATAATGGAAAAGGCCGGTGCCTGAAGCACGTGGTCTGAAAGAGTGAGTGACCGAGTGGGTGAGTGAGTGAGTGAGTGAGTGAGTGAGTGAGTGAGTGAGTGAGTGAGTGAGTGAATGAGTGAGTGAGCACTGCACAGCACAAAAAGAACTACAAAAATGCCAGTCAAACAGGGAGGGAAAGAGCTAGAGAGAACTGGGGGAAGAGGGCGGGGGGTAGAGCCCACTAGAGAGAGCAAGTGAGAGAAAGGGATGCAGAGAAGGCAAGAAAGACAGAGGGAGAGAGAAAGAGAGCTAGAAGGACAGAGAGAGAGTTAGAGGGAGAGAGTGTCACAGAGATAAACGAGATATGTGTGTGTGTGTGTGTGTGTGTGTGTGTGTGTGTGTGTGTGTGTGTGTGTGTGTGTGTGTGTGTGTGTGTGTGTGTGCGTGTGTGTGTGTGTGTGTGTGTGTTTGTGTGTGTGTGTGTGTGTATTAGAGAGAGTGCTACTGAGAGAGTGTAAGAGATGGAGGGAGTACGTATGAGGATAGAGGATGTGTTGTGAGTCCTGCTTGCATGCTGACCTTGGTGCCTCTGTGTGTGTGTGTGTGTGTGTGTGTTTGTGTATGTGTGTGTGTGTGTGTGTGTGTGTGTGTGTGTTTAGGAGGCCTGGGGATGGCGTGGCAAAGAGAGGTGTCTTACTACCTGTGTGTGTGTGTGTGTGTGTGTTTAGGAGGCCTGGGGATGGCGTGGCAAAGAGAGGTGTCTTACTGCCTGTGTGTGTGTGTGTGTGTGTGTGTGTGTGTGTGGAGGCCTGAGGACAGCGTGGCAGAGGTGTCTGTTGCTATCTGGAGCATTAAAATCACATCAGTGCAGGAGAAAAAAACTGTGGCTGCCCACGGGAATCCTGCTCTCCAATCTCTCTCTCTCTCTCTGTTTCTCTGCCTATTTCTGTCTCACTCCATCTCTCTCTCGTCCCACAGAGTCTAACTAAACCCACAGTAATACAAAATAATCCCTGGATTTGGGACCATCTCAATCCAAACGGCTAATATTTTGGCCCAAAAAAATGGTTTGGGACCAAAAAAAAATAAAAATAAATAAATAATCACTTCCAAAACTGAAATATATATTTGTAATTCCTGTTTACGATGTTCTGAGCCTAATGGCGTTCCAGCCTTTACACAAATAACAAACTGCCACCCCAAAGGCTGCCAAGGGTACTTAGAGCTTAGAAGAGACAGCATCAGACAATAACCGAAAGATTTATCAAGATTTACTCCCTTTGCTTGAGCAGCCCTGTCTAAGAAAACACCCACACAAGCCCAATCAGCATGTACTTTAATAACAGGGCTAAAATAAGCACCGAGCATTTGGCAGTTGCTTTAAGCAGGTCCTGGAACAGTAGCAAGGGAGTTGCGATGGCATTTGCTTGGTGGCATTACAGCGGAATGTGGAGTCCTTGACTATGGGAGAGACAGTGAAGACTGATGTCTCTGGCAGTTGTTTCCAGAGCTTTCTAAATGTCATCCCAGAGGAGATATGAGAGCAGTGATCTGTGTGGACCACGGAGGGAAGTCTCCCAACGGTGCTGTGGGCTTGGCACGCTATTAATGCCATGGAAAAATGGCATTCCACTCAGAACGCCACAGCACTGACCCTGCTCAGCTGATGAGTTTTCAGGCTTTGCCTAACAGTAGTTTAGATAGGAGTCAGACGTAATTCTATACTAGGCTGAAGTTTCTGCATTTGGTGTGTTCCAGATGGAGTCGATCTGAAAGCACAAGCAAGATCAAATTCAGCAAACAGATCAATTTAAATAAATAGGGATCCTACGAGAACTCTCGAACTATGCTCTTATAACTTGGGTTTCAGTCCAGAAGGCTTGACCAGTAGGGCTATAAATCAAGACCTAACTTTTTGTCTTTTAGTCACAGACAAAACAAGCACACACTCACACACACACATATGTATCCATCACATCCTGGAAAACATGTTTGTGAAGCACCTCATCACTCAGGCCACAGAGGAGTCGCTTCACAAACACACAGACAGCCGATGATCCACGGCCCTCTATTATTTACCCAGGCACTGAACCAGCGCGCTCCCCCACACCTCCCCCTGCCAGGCAGCCTATAGACATGGGGGAAGCCTGCAACTGTGTCAGGCTTGCCATGGAAAAGGTCAGAGGGAATGAGAGGTGAATTCAAGAGGTGTTCCTGTGGGTTAGACAAACACAGTGCAGACCAAGCACTACCCTGGTGGAAAAATCCGTTTTTTGGGGGGGTTTAGAAGCAGGACGATCCACTGGTAGTGGTGGAGAGTGGAGAGTGGAAATATATATTTTTTTGCTGCGTTTGCTGCATGGTCGGTGTGTGGTGTCTTCCTCCATTTAGCTGTTGACTGTGCTGTCCAACCCTTTGGAGCTCCACACAAACTCTCTGAACTCTCCCTCTCTCTCTCTCTCTCTGTATCTCTCTCTCTCTCCCCCACTCCCTCTCTCACTCGCTCTTTTGTCTCTCTTTCTTTGAAAACAGGCTTTTTTTTTTCAAATATAAATATGGCCGACGAGGACACCGCCTCCAGATCTACGCGGTGCTGCGGCACGACTCCGATTGGGCCGCATGCAGAGCGCAGCCCAGCCTTGATGTGTCTGCGGCGCAAATCAAAGTGCATTAAACATTGAAAGCACCGCGCTGAGGCCCAGGAGCAGCGCACAAGCGTGTGGAGGAAAAGTAGGACAGAGAGAGAGAGAGAGAGAGAGAGAAAGAGAGAGTGAGAGAGGAGAAAAAGAGACAGAGAAAGAGAGAGAGGGAGAGAGAAAGAGAAAGAAAGAGAGATAGAGAGTGCTGAGAGAGGCATCAAGAAGCTCTCCACCAGCCTAATCCCACAAGCGTCTCTGATAACCTCTGGTGCCATTTATCATCCATACAGAGGGATAAGGGTTGGCTCTTTACTGTTGGAGCGGAGGAGGAGGGAAGGCTGCATAGCTCCAGTGACCTCACACAAGGACCCTCACTAGTGGGGATTTAAAAGGTGAGTTAGTGACACGGCTAGAGGCTGTCACGAGAGTATAGGCAACATGTCGTCTGACATTTCAGGATTTGATTAGTATTCATACGGAGTCATATTTGAGAGAGAGGTAAAGTGTGTGTGTGTGTGTGTGTGTGTGTGTGTGTGTGTACTACCAAAGAAACTGGTTAGGAGTGAATTGCAATTGCAAGGTAACAATAATATCGCTGTTTTTAGGCAATGCCATCTCAAATCAGAAGACATGTTATGTATCTTTGTACCTATTCTATCGCAGACATTGTTTGCGTTAAGCCCGATATCTAAGGTCTGAGGCCTGAAAGAAATCAGACTTCCATGGGACATTTGGGACATTTGGGGGAAGGGAAATGCAGGGGAGCAGAGAGAAACTCACTCATGCTGTCACACATACAGTACACCCCTATCAGTGGGAAACTAAATCTGCCATCGGCTTCATTCATTGTGAAAAGAGCGGCATAAAACCCATTAAACATTGAACTTCTCCATGTCCGATCCATACAGTGTTCACACACAGTCAAACAATGCGAGGCATCTGAAAGACAGGAGACCTTCCTGCAGGTATGATCTATCTCCAGCACTCCAGTGATAATCCAGGAAGTGATTAATGAAGAAATGCTTTTAACTTTAAAAGCTTAGATTTGGGTTATCTTCCCATCACACGGGCTAGGATGATCTCACTCCAACTCTTTTTCTTATTATTATATCATTTAAACCCTCAATTAAACACCAACACACACACACACCTGCATGAGCAAAGTTCTCAATTTTATCTTTACGAGACAAGTTTATTTTATGAATCCGGGTTTCTTTTGAGGCCGCATTTGTACTTTCTCATGCATGTTTTCTTCATATCCCTCTGCCACGATCTACGGCACATTAGTCTTGACCCCCCCCTCTCTCTCCTCCACCCTTTCACAGCATGCCCAGTATTACATCATGGCTTTATGGTCTTTTAATACCCGCAAGATTGAAGGCCTGCTACTCGCAGCCGATTCATAAGATAGCTGGCGGGATCGCTACGCCAGCGCTGCGGGGACTTGCCAACGACATGGGAGGCCACTCGGGTATTTTTTTGGTCATTTTTTTCTCTCGTTCGTTTTTTTTCCCCCCCCCGCTGTCCCTCAACTCAGGTCAGAGTCAAGTACTTGGGAGATTGCAATCCTCCCCGAGGCCCTTAAATCAATCCGTTTGCTCTCTTTGCGTCAGCGTGCCGATGACAGGCAGCCATTCCATACCGTCCTGCTTGAGTTCCCTCGTACTTCAGGAGGAAGAAACGGAGGATGGAAATTCTGACGCTCCCTCGTTCTTTTGGGAAAGTTTTGGCTTTCATGCTTTTCTTTCCCTCATCCCTCGTTTTTTGCCTTTTCTCTCACTCGATCTCTAGTTCTCTCTTTCTCTGTTTCTCTCCGTCTTAGAGAATGGGCGGTGTTCTACTCATATTTTGTAACTATCTGTGTTTTGTCTAGGTAATGCTGTTGTGTAACAGTCCTTCATTTCAGCACAGCACGCCGGGAGAGCACAGAGATGCCCGAGCGAGACCGAAGGGCAGAGTCCTTCCACAGATCCCTCCATCCTTTGAGCACAAGGTTATGAGAGGTGGAGAGGGTGCGGGCAGGTGGGCCGGCTCACCGCTGTGGCTTGTGGGGCGAGAGAGAGAGAGAGAGAGAGAGAAAGAGAGAGTAGTTTTATGACCTTAATCCACACTCAGCATTTTTCAAGGCACCCATGGAGCCTCTCTCTCTCTCTCTCTCTTTCTCTCTCTCTCTCTCTCTACCCTGCCAGACGTAACCCCAAACAGCAAAGACAAAGCCAGCCCTTGTTCATAACAATGGGCACATCGTGAGTCTCTGCAAGCTAATACCATAATACTACGAAATGAAAAAAAATCCCGAGCCAAATGGAGACTTGCCACTAACCTCTGACGCACTCTCCCTGTATTGGTTTTGGGCTGTTATTGTTCATGGCTATTCTTTCTGTTTCATGTCATGAATCAGAGGGAGTTTTATGTGAAAAAAATAAGGTGGACTGTTGATGCAAATGTCTGAGAAGACATGCCAGAAGTGTGATGTCTCGAGGCCTTGAGCATTCGGGAGAGGAGAGAATTTAAGGCCTTCTCTGAAGCGAGAGATAGAGAGATGGAGAAGTGGACAGAGACGGGGACTGAGGGATGGGTGGGGGGGGGTTATAAAGTTATGAGGTACATAGCTTATAATAACACGTTCTGTTTTAATGCACTAAATCAAAGAGAAGTGTTGGTGGGAGAGGGAGGGCAAAAGATCCAAAGACGCTACTTGAGGAAGGAATGCCTTTGATGGCGCCATTTAAGAGTGCAGGGGGTGAAGTCATAACAATAATTTTTCCTCTCTCTCTCTCTGGAGGAAATTACAAAGGCCGACTCCCCTGACGGCTCAGGCTTATGACAGGGCAGCGCGTGAAATGAGAGTTAAGCTTTAATGCTCCATGCGATGAGGCCCGGGCACAAAGACAAATATCAGGTGACTGGGAAAATGTGATCCTGGAGAAGACATAACCAAAACACTATGATAGATGGTTTCAGGTGTCTGGTGCAATCCACGGGAAGCACGGAGGGCGTCTCAAGAAGATCCCCCCCCTTTGAGTGAAAACTTGCCAAAGCAACGCAGACAAGTTGCTGTTTTTTTCTGCAGGAACTCCTGTCCTTCAACAGCGAATGCTACAATGCATGACTTAAGAATGTTCGTTGGAAGAAAACACGCTATTCTCTACATCTCAAGGTAAAGTTCTGTGCGTGTTTGTAAGTGGTCACGTCCGGCGGTGAATACACAGACCGTGCTCTGGGTGACCCCAACCCATTCAGTAAAATGTCAGCCCTTAGAAGGAGCCTCATTAAGCGGCAGAGCTCTCTTGAGGGGCAGTGAATCACCAGGGCAGGGGGTCACGGGTCTGTTCACTCTATTGTGGCGTTGGGGTGGCACGACAACCTTAGAAGTAAAACAGGTCAGGGGTGAGAGCTTCGGCACACAAACACACACACATATGCACTGCACTCACTCACGCACACGTAAAGACACACACATATACTGCTGCTCATCCATATGTGTGAAAATACACACACATAGACAGACATACACATATATACACACACATATACATTCTTTCTCTTTCTCTTTCTCTGTCTCTTTCTCTCTCTCTCTCTCTCACTCACACACACACACACACACACACACACACACACACACACACACACACACACACACACACACACACACACACACACACACACAGACAGACACACACACACACACAATACCCATGTCTGTTTACACTTGTTCACTTGTCACCTTCCCCCTTCTCCAAACCACTGCACGGTGGCCTGAATGACTGACCTGGTTTGTGGGTTGAAGGAGAGTTATTTAAGACACTGAGGCCCTGGATGGATTGCTCCCCTTAGGGCCAAAGGCATTCGCTGCTCGCCACCCCACACGTACAAACTTTGTGAAACTAAACAAACAGCTTCTCACCTTAGCAACAACAAACAAGTATTGAGTTACCACACACAGGAATGTGAGGATCAACAAGAGGCTAGATGTGAGGAAGGATATTACACCTTGAGCTCGCGGGCTAGTCCCATGATAAATAAGCTCTGTAGGATGCCTAAGCAACAATTTGAATCTCCTCATTCTCAAACATACAATAGAAGGGAACTGTTTATTTGGAATAGCAGTGCAACGACAGGGAGATTACAGGGAATTCTAAGAGGCAGGGGGTACAGTAGACTACCCAGGCTGATAGTCGTGTGTAGTCACAGGCTGTGGGTGTTTGTCTCGAGCTTAATTGCAGGAGTAAAAGCTGAGTGAATGGCTAGAGATACTGACACCAGTCTTGGAGGAGTATATGAGAGATTAAACTGCGTAGCTGTGCCTGCCACACACACACACACACACACACACACACACACACACACACACACACACACACACACACACACACACACACACAGAGACACACACACACACACACACAGCCTGATTTATGGGCTCTATTCAAAGGCCTGAGCCCATAATGTAGAAGCCGACTGAGAGCGAGAGCTTCTGGTGTGGTTTAAAGGGGTTGTGACCTCCCTGCCCAGTGTGTGGTGTCTGCAACAGCCACCTATTTTCAGCCACCGGCTTCCCACTCTCTCTCCTTCTCTCCTCCTGCTTAAGACAAGCCGCCAGTGACCACAGGAATGCTCAGTCTTAATGAGTCACACATGGCCCTCGATGCGCCGACGCTTTCAACCACACAGACACGCGCAACTCCCCAGGAAAGCGCTCTCACCTTTCCCGTAAGAGGTTCTCATCCATCCAAACCCTCCCTCCCTAAACACACACTCACTGTAAACATACACACAATTCCTAATAATTCCAGTTCGAGCTTCCGTTTGGGAATCTGATTTTAAAGGAACGGCGTCCCATTGAAGATATAGACTGCGGTTCTGCATTAGCAAGCTTTTCTTTTCTTTTTTTTGTTGAGCATGATTGTTTTGATAGAGCGGTTTGTTGGAAACCACTTCAAACAGAGGCCCAATATGCTGGTAAAAAAGGTTTGGGTTTGAGGGGAACCCACTGAGTTTATGAAGTTAATGGCTGAAGGCAAACGACTGACCTGCCTTCGCAATTACCACTGTGTAAACCAAAGATGTACATTACAGGAGAGGAGAATTGAATAAAAAGAAATACTGTAACAGTTTTACAATGCCTCTTTTAATGACATAATGAAAGCTTATGCTGTAATAGTTCCTGTTATGGTTGCTAATGCTAATTTAAATGCCAGCATTCCCTTTCACATTCACATCCTCCAAGACAATGCACATGTCTGTGTTCGCTAAAATTCAGGCAAATAAAGCACAATGTGTGTTGCCCGGATTCGCAAAGCATCCTGCTATCAGACGATGACCTTATTTGATTAGTAAACTGGATGGGGGGGGGTTGACACCTGACTTTACCTCACTTACACCAACACTTGAGCATGACAAGCTTAACGGCTCCCATTTGCCCTGCAGACACAGTGGAGTGGAAAGCTGACATACATCACTTCCTGAGGATGTGAATGAAAACACCGGAGATGTCTGCTGTAGCCTCTCTTCATCAACCCGTTGAGGGCTGGGGGGTTAGGACACCCCTCTCTTCATCAACCCGTTGAGGGCTGGGGGGTTAGGACAACCCTCTCTTCATCAACCCGTTGAGGGCTGGGGGGTTAGGACACGCACAAGAGGGGGGGGGGACTTTGATATCACACTATAATTAGCAACAGTGTTTCGTCAGCGGCAAGCTGTCCTGACCTGCTGAAATACACTTTTTACAGCCCTGATGTCTGCGAGGGGGGGAAGAGAGACAAAGGGAAGGCTGTTACTCATCCCGGTCACCGGGTGACCATGAAGGAGCTTCCAGCGATGTGATAAATAGGTCTACATACAGTATATTTCAGCATGAGCTTAGCTGAAATGCTTTCTTAATGACTGGACTACTTCATTCAGCAGCACTGAAGTCTGCGTGTGGAGGGATATCTCTCCGTGTTGAAATCCTTGGCAGTGAGTGAGGCGCAGTGAACACGATACTTCCAGCGGAGATGGAACGTCTCCCTCAAAAACAACTACTTTACTTCCGGGCCAGTGGGGCTGGTGTGGATATGGGCTCAACTGCTACCCTCCTCTCTTCTTCCCCCTCCTCCTCCTCTTCCTCCCTCATCACTTGATACTGAACACAATAGACCACAAAGTCCATCCAGAGATTAGGAATGACTGAGAGACTCCATCTTTTTTTCTCCCTACAGGGCCAGTAGCTGAGAGAGTTGAGCAGACCCACCCAGCAGAGTCTTCGGCCTTTGTGGCCCACCTGAAGGTTAGAGCTGCCTCTGCCCCAGCCTCAGTCTCAATGTCGGAGCTGGAGAGGGAGTCTGCGCCTCACCTCTGGGCTGTTACTATGCAGACTTTGCAGCAAGCGGCTGCCTTCAGCGCCTGGCTTACTCTCAGCGTTGCATAACAAATACAACGGTGTGGGGAAGGAGATGGGGAAAGGAGAGGGGAGGATGGGAGGGGGGCACCACGATTAGCCCATAAGACCGGAAAAGCACTACAAACATGGCCAATATCACCCATCCTCACTCATCCAAAGGATACAATAACACATATGAATAATACAAAAATTATACCAAAAAAAACAACCCATCATCAGGAGGCTGACTGCAGTTATGAGTGAACAGGAAGATTGGCTTCCTCTGTTTCCGTCTGTGCTCCTTCCGTGTGTTCTGTTGCGCCTACTACATTAGCGTAAAAATGCGAGTGAGAGCCTGCGAATTTGGGCTTTTAAAATAGAACTGGTGTAATACATTATGCATTTGGAATCTCCAGTTTCACACAAGATAACGGCTGAATAACAGTGCCACTGAATTAATTTGACTTCCTCCATATATTATTCATTGTTTCGGGATGAGGAGGGTGAAAAAGCCCCTGCTTGCATTTGAGGGATTAATATGGCAAACTTACACTTCCAAAAAAGACAGAGTTGCAAAGAAGTCTAAAAGAGCGAATAATAATACAAGTAGATGCAGGTTAGAAAAAACGATACCTTCGGAAACTTTTGAGAGCAAGTAGAAAGAGAAATTAGAGTGTGTCTGGTCCAGTACTGAACCAGATGGTACCCGAAAGGAGAAAGACCCAAAAGGGCCAATGTGGTTGTTGTTCTGAGGTTTCCTGGATCAACATTGATAAAGTTACAGTGTAATGCATAGCATCTGTAAATACTGTAGTGTCATACATGACCTCAGCTATTAGGTATGCCTCTGTGTATGGAGTGAGTCTATGCATGCAAGCCACTGTTGCTTGTTACTACGACTTATGGAATATGTTAGGCACGTGGGAGTTCCATGTCTCGGAAAATGAGTAAGAGTTTTTGAGCCATTTACAAACACAGTCACTGAGGTGCTTAAAGAATCGGTCATCTTGAAGTCAAGTTTTTTTTTTCCCCGAATGTAAATGTCCATAGTATGCTGAGCAAAAACTTAATGGACAATGAGATTCAGATGTGCAATGATCTTCTGTCCTGACCCTCAGCAGACCCTTGTGTCCGCCGGTGGTGATTAGAGGCCCCTCTCTCTAGCACGTGTGGTCGTGAACGCGAGCACCTCAGCTTCCCAAAACCACCTATCCCGCCCATTCCGGAAAAACAATCCCCTGAGCTCAGCTCGTGTTTCCACACCGTTCCATGAGTGAGTCTGGTTTGCCCTTGCGGGACACACCTCCCTCAAGGTGCGCTGTGATTGGACCCTGTGATGGAGAGACACAATCCATCATCGTAATGACTGGACGTGCCGTCATTCCAGAGAAAACGCCAGCATACTGGCAGAGCACACCTTCCTTCCACTTCAGAGCACATCGCATTGAGATGATGGGCTGCACATGATGCCTAGCGTTGTGGACAGAGGACAGCTAAATCAAACAGAGGTATTTCAATAGCTGCAAAACACGAAAACACGAGCGAGCTGACCTTGAACAAACTTCCTCAGTGAGATAAACCATGTTTAATCCCTTTCCGCATATACAAAGTAAAAGAAAAACCCTTCACATATAGCTTATTTGAAATTCTGGTTTTCGGGGAAATAAATCCCATATGCTTTATCAGAGCGTTCAGCCCCCCTGACCTCACGGTGGCACTCGGAGTACGAGTACACAGAAGCCTTGTTCCAAGTGGCCTGGAGTTTCTCTTTACATTTCAAATACTTTGCAGGTCAAACATCCAAGAGTGGCCATACCTGTGGAAAGGGAATCTCTGGAACGCAAACCAATGGCTTTCATGATGGCTTGTTTTACGGTCATGTCCTACGCCTGTCAATCTTGCCCCCCCCCCCTCCAAAGAAAAGGGATGGGGAGCAGTAGCAACAACTGTGTGTATTGATTGTTTGAAGAGCAGGCAATACGATCTCTGTGCGGTCCACGTGGCCTGTGTAATTGAAGAGGCGAGGGGATGTAGGAAAGGAGACCAGGGAACACAGACTCAAGGCCATCAGGACCATTAGCATTCAGAGAGGCACACGCGTACAGAACACCGCACGTGCGTCTCTCCGATTGAATCAAAACAGTCAAGACTGCCTCAGACTGGAATGTGGCACGTTGCCAACCATGTGCGCTTGGAGAAAGCAGTCAGAGGTACGCTACGCTCTTTCATTCGCCTTCATCCCCTCCTCCTCCTCCTCCTCCTACCTATACCACCACCACTACTACTAGTAATACTACCACTACAACAACAACTACTACTACTACTACTACTATTACTACTACTACTACCACTACCAACACTATTACTCCTCCTCCTCCTACTACTACTACTACCACTACCACCACCACTACTACTAACTACCACTACTACCACACTACCACTACCACTACTACTACTACTACTACTACTACTACTACTACTACTATTTCTACATCACTCCACAAGGAACTTTAGTAACCTTGGACACCTCTGCCTAAACAAAACACACGTGCTTATCCTGAGGGTACGAGCTAACAAAACAAACTGGAGTGGCCAGGTCCCACATGGTTTCTTTGGACAGTAGTCACAGGCCAATAACTCCAGAGCACTTGAGGAAAGAGGCCAGCCCAAACACAGAGGAGGCTGGACAGACGTTGTGGGGGCCCCACTGTTTTGAGCAAGACCTCTGGGGGGTGATGAGAGATGAGTGTAACTCCCAATGCCTTATATAGCTAGCGTTCCGGGTCAGTCAAGTCAACTTAGAACGCATGTTGATCAACTTGGAGGAACTGTAAATGTCAAAACTGACGAGGTAAGGCTTGTTCAGTACCAAACTGAACTACAGTTCACCTGGGCTGGGAGAAAATAAACATCTTTGTTTCAGTTAAAAGAACTATCTGCTATCCGCTTAACTAATTTTTGTCATGGGGTTTGCCTTAAACCCATGACAATAGGACTCAGAAAGCCACAGTACTACTTCATCTTCCCACAGCAGCCCTTTTCACCATGTAATTACTGGTCCTCGTTTCATGACAGATAACCCCTTGGCCTACACACAAAATCACACAGATAGGGCTTCCTAACTATAGGTTATGTAAAATCCAAGACTCCTAGACAACACTGGCGCACTGGGACAATAATGGAAGTTCAAGCGTCTGAAGGGGCCAAGAGACTGAAATCTCTGGGGAGCTCGCTGGTAAATGCAAGGCATGGCACTGATGTTTGCCCCACAGGGCTACTTTTAACTTCAAACACACAACGGCATTGTTTCTTGGTGAGTGCTTGAAGTTGCTATGACCATGGGTTAGTTGAATGCACAGCTAGATGCACAGCTAGTTTTAAGAAATGCCGAATAAGAGACAAAGAGGCGGAAAGAGAGTCTTTACACCCTCTAGGCATCACCCTGCTGTCTCAATGTGGAGGCACGAGAGTTGGTGTTGGCTATACCATCACTTTCTACAGTGTAAAAAGCCATGCACAGCGAAAACCTGGACAGGGAGACCTCATCAAATACAGGGTATGCATGCATGATGCTACTTAATCACAGCCACAGTCTCTGGAACGTTTCAAGACATAACACACACAGACTGGCAGAGTGGCCGTATGCTACAATACCCCTGACTGAATGACTGACAGACTGCTTGCTTAGCTGGCTGGCTCGTGTCTGTACCGTATGAGACCACACAGCTGGAAAATGAGAGAGGTCCTCCCTTCTGGGCCCATTGCCCAAGGACATGAGAAGAAGGCACGACCATGTTGTAAAGTAAAGAGCACCTTCCCCCACCCCCCAACCTCCCAGTGCAGGGAGTCAGGCCAGCTCCCATTTGCACTAATTCTCATTCAGATTAGAGCCTCTGTTGTCACAAGGTAACTGAGACAGCCACTGATATAAAAAAGGGACAATTAACTAGAATTAAGGGAATGGGGGACTTGCCTGGAACAATACCGAATTCTTCTTTGGATTATCACAACAATAACTCTTTTTTTTACAGTGTCAATGACCGAAAGAGTCGGAGGCGGCCAGCAGCTTAGGTCTTTGGCAGGATATCTGAAGTAAGAAAGGGTAACTTCTGAGAGCAGAACAAGGGATAATCTTGGGCTTGTTCAGCTGATTAGGGTCATCTGTTGGTCAACTATGTCTCTCAACCTTGATGTGATAACAACACACCAATTACTTGATGCTAGATAAGACTTCCAGTCCACTCCAGGAGTCCTGGAGATCACCCAGACTTTGAAGGCAGAGGTATCCTACCTGCTGTGGTTTTATACAAATTATGGCATGCAGAGACACAACAGAAGAAAACCAAAGCCACCCAAAGAGTCTACAAGCATCACTCAGCAACAACTTAGGGTCGCTGAGGAGAACTCTCCACACCCTCACTGCCTGCTGTTTAACATTGCATCCTCTGAGCACTAATGCAGGTTTAAAAGCAGTAAAGCACGCTTAGACCTTATAACTTAAACAAAGTTGTACGAAAAGAAAACAGCTTCACAATAAAGCGACTTATAGGCTTTTTTCCCTCTCTTTTCTAACTCTTTCATTGACCCCCTGGGGCATTGTTTAACCTGAACGACCCCTTTAGAAAAGCAAACCAGACACCGGCCCTACAGAGAGGGGCTTCAGCCATGGCATAAGGAGGCTATCTGTAGCCCGGCCCCAGGGGACGTATACCATTAGACGGCTTATAAAAGAAGAAAGTAAGAGGAAGGGAGGCGAGGAAGGAAGGAAGGAAGGCCAAAAGGAACATGCCAAGACAGGCAGAGTGAACACAGTATAGCCCTCTCTCCTATAGAACATCTCTGTCCACTGGGCAGAGTCTTGTAGAGGAAGGACTCGCTCCATGCCTGACATATCGGCATTCTCCAGAGGAGCAGCTTTTGCCACCATGCGAATGTCAGTTCTGTCCACAGCAGACATTCTCCAGCAAAAGGTCCTTCACCTCAGGGTCATTTCTATTTCATCTGTGCAGATCACCCGAGTAAAAACTTAGATATTTATGGGGGACAGAGGGGGGTTGCAGCAGAAAGCCAATGAGTGATGACCCTTGTTTAGGCACACACGCACACACACACACTGGCAGAGAGCAAAAGTGAAAACAGACCTGCCAACACCCAGCCAATGGAGACACGCTGTGCCTTTATCAAGTTTTAAGGACTGGCTACTCCCTCATTCACTTCTACCTCGGAATGTTGAATGAATTTCACCTGACTGAGAAAGTCTGAGAACTTCAGCGGATTCTCAGTCAACTATGACCCCTGTTGGCTTACCTTAACGTCAAACCACAACCAACACCCATTACCATAATATTTTGCATACCTTAAATACTATACCAAATAACATAAACAAGAGTCTAGTAGACTATTAAGGAATAGATTGGTTTGGCATTCAACTACACGTGGAGTTAACTTCGTTTTTAGACGATTACCATGAGAAAGTGCAGCATACTGGTAGATAAATGGACCCTTTTTATATCAGTTTCCCCAGAAATGTTATGAATGAGTCCTTTCCAATTAACATGTTTTCTAGCTTGGGTTATTGGGGAAATCACTTAGTCTATACCAATGATAAACTATGATAAAAAAAAAAATGTGTAATGCATTTTGTGACAAGAAATATTGACCTACAGTGTCCAGGTTACCATTCGCACTCAAAAATATCCCTAGCATTTGTTACACTGATATATCTATAGTAGGTTGGCAATACATTGTGAGTGTATTGAAATGCAATTGAAATGCACTGAAGTGCGCTCCGTTATTAGATGTAAAAATAGGTCGCACCATGTAGGCTGTAATCCACCCAATGACATGTTTAACACTTGGGGCGAATTATGTTTATGTTCACATTGTCGCGCGTTGCATTACTACATAGCTACGACACTGCTACATGTGCTTGAAAGATAGCCTGCCGGGCGCTATTGCTGTTAACCATGCAGACAACACGCCCCTCTTCCAGCGAGTAAAGGGAATAGCTGAGCGGGTCTCTGTGATTCAGCTAGTGCGCACCGTGCTTACTGGCTCTTCTAACTCTCACTTTCTACAGCTGAGGCCACACTTCATGCTCGGATAGAATAAAATAAATAAAAACGACCTAGACTACTACAAGTGTTATAAAGCACGGGTGGATATATTTTTGTCACAACTGAAGGTTTCGTTTTGAATGACAGCGGTGTTGAGTTGTTTTTACTTATTGCGCTGCACATGACTCAAAGAAGTAAGGGTAGGTCTACTACTTACGCACTGCCTCCTGTTTAGGGTCGAGTCCAGTGGTGGTTTGCTGGAGCCTTCCTATTTTACCATGAAGAACCCAAACCCGCTGGTTTGTCGATACGATCTCATTCTCCAGCTCCTGAAACAGGGAGCAGGCGTGCTTGGCCAGGTCGGAAAGCTGTCGCAAGGTCCGTGATAACGCCACATTGTTGATGGTGCACAGGTCCTCGAAAAGCAATCCCTCCTCATTGGGAATCGTATGCCTGCACAATAACTGAGGTTCAACGATCCTTTTGGCAAATGGCATTTTAACATGTGGCTGAAAAGAAATTCCCCCCTTTACAAAAAAAACGGTTCCCCGAAAACAGTTTAAAACTGCGATGGCCCCCTGTTAGTCCAGATCTTCTAAATTCAGTTGTGGGTCGTCCTCCATCCTTCTTTCACTCTCAACACATACGGTCATACACACACTGTTCCGTGGTAACGCACCAAAATCCTACCCAGCTCCACCGCACATCAGTAGCCTATTGGTGGTGTGTTTCACTGGTTTAAAGTAAAGGTGGCTTTAAAGACAGCGGCAAAACCCGGAATGGAGCACAAGAAGAACGGGGACGCACAGCACATGCGAACAGAGTGCGATCACACAAATAAACATAGAGACAATGCGTTATAATGTGTTCGTGATTTCTAAAAACGGTGATGACGTTTTATTAGGCTACTATACTATAACAAACGGTCATTCAGTCAGTTAGGCGTTGTAATTTTATGACGTTTAAAGAATATGTCATGCTATGATAATATGACACTGTTGGGACGAATGATATATGAATAAACCGAAATAAATAGAATTGGGTGTACAACTCGTCTTTAATGATAATTATTTCAAAAAGCATTTTTGAATTCGCCGGCATTGGGCATTGGGCATCACGTAAGGAGAAGACCTCGCTTGTTGGAGAGCTCAGTGAGTCCAACAACCACCTTATTTCTGGATTATAGAGTTTGAGAGATTCCTGTAGGGACTCGTCATAGGAGCTTCATTCACATTTGCTGACTGCGGCTTTCTCTAAACCCTGGCTGACGAGTGCCAGATTCGGAAGAGGTGACAGCCTCTAAGCCCTTCCTGTGGGTTGGCTAATGTCCGGACTAGAACTGCCAGGTCGGCAAAGCCATATTTTCACAAAAGGACAGTCCCGTCATCACCGAATATCGAGCGTGTTGAGAGTATATGTTTTTTCTTCCCCATTATTCCAGGACAGAATTCCTTGTCCATGTGGTTACGCACTGAAAGCAGTATTTGTAGAAGAACCACAAACGAATGTAACCACAATCTCTTATTAGTAGAGCGTGAAATGAAAGCTGTATGATAGTGTAGGATTCATAGACAAACATCAAAGCATTACAACTTTTAATGGCCCCTCTAGTGGTGAAATGTGTGTTTTATGAAATATCATTAACACTGATCTCACAACATGAACACCTGACAGGTATCACATCATATCTTTGTTTATTTGTTTGTTTTTATTTATCTTTCTCTCTCTATCTTTCTCACCCCTCTCTTTCTCTTTCAGTCTCTGGGAACTTCTACATGCAGCTGTTGTCTTGTAATGAAAGCCACTGACAGATTTAAATATCACTATAGTTAGATGTAATGTTATAGCTCAGCACTAGCAAATAGAAAACCACCTTAATTAACACACCACTATATTATTATTATTATTATTATTATTATTATGTTACTACTACAACTACTACCAATATCTTCAAATAATCTCAAATAATGCACATCAAAATCTTCTGTTCACCACACACAAAGTGTAGGTAGCAGCCTCCTCAGGGAAAGTTTTGAACATACACCAGATAGTAAAGACATGGTATGGGAGGTTTCTATAGAAACAGGATGTTATAGCCACATTACAGGACCCTTTCTAATGCAAGATGAGATGACGGCACTATTGGAGCATGCTGCTCAAACGAGGTGTGACATTGCCATGGCATTTACAGTACTGCTGCTGGGATGTATGGTGAATTAAAAGAATAACACATGCAACAGAAGTATGACATGCTCAAACACAGAGAAGGATACACACACACGCATGCGCGCGCACACACACACACACACACACGCACACATGGTACATGCACACACACATACACAGACTCAAGAATATACACATACACATACACATGCTGTCAACACAAGCACTTTCAACAGTCTTTTATGGGCTTTGAATCCCCTCACATCTCTCTTTCCAGGACCAATAAAAGTGGTTTAAAAAATCACAGGTCAGGCTAAACTGAAACTAGAGAAAGAGGAGGACAAGGAAGAGAGGAGAGGGAAGCTGTTTCTATGGTTTCGTGATAACCCCTTTTATGACCTCTGGGTGGACATCAGCACATGTGTCCACCCTCTCTCCTATGTGTGTGTCACATGTAAGGAGTCAGTGGAGAGAAAGAGACAGAGAGAGACAGAGATGGATAGAGAGAAAGTGAGAAAGAGAGAGACACACAGATAGAGATATGGGAAAGGGACAAAGCGAGAGACCGGCCATCAACTCTCCAGTGGAGTGCACTGATAGTGCCTGACAGCTGATAGGAGACTTCAGGCTTTTAGAGGGAGACCGTGGACACTGCTGCTGGACTGAGGCCATGCTAATTGCTGCCCCTGCTCACCAAAAACTTGGATATATGTGGCCAGCACATGCTTTAAAGCAACACCAAAGCACTTTTCCTCTGTTGCACGCACGCTATTTGTTTATCCAGCACCGGCTTTGGAAATAACGATGTCCACAGACAAGGTAGAGTATGTTGCATGGTTTTATGAAAGTATCATGTGTTGCGACATCAGAAGCAAGTCAAATTTGTAGTTTCTTATGTCTCATTCCATCGAACTACAGATCCGCTACCCGATCTGGCAAACTTGCATAGTGTGGTTATAGCTGATAGTGGACCGCAAAGCGAATGCAGAAGTGCACCCTGTTACGAGTTGATGAACCTCTGAAATGATTTTGGAAACATTTTAAGGTACAAAATAATCTTTGGTGTTGCTTTAAGACAGCGTTAGCTGTCGGGCTTCCCTCACGCTGGCTATTTCTGGGCGAGCGCTGAGTGAGGAGGGTCGGGGAATGCAGCCACCAGCCGAGTGACCTCTGACCCTCGTTGGTGGAGGCTTTGTGTCCCAGCTGCCCCATGTGTTTTGAGTGTGTGTGTGTGTGTGTGTGTGTATGTGTGTATGTGCGTGTGTGAGCATGTGAGAGAACACGTGTGGATGTGTGTATGGGGTAGGGGTGGGGGGCGGCAGTGAGCATTAAAAGGCTGATGGGGTTGGCGTTGGGATGGGTGAGTGGAGACAGGGCTGCCAGTTGAAGAATGTGTGGTTGCTGGTCAGGGGGTTCAAGCAAGCATGACAAGAATCTCCCGTGAAAAATTCCGCCGACCCCTCTAAACTTTACACTCAATGAATGGCTTTCCCATAGCTATTTTCTTCGAACACACACATAAATGCTTGCACACACACACACACACACACAGACACATACACATTCCTTTTTATTTTTAAGTGGGTCTGTATGAAGAAAACAGGCTGAAAGCTGAGCTAAGGAGAACAAAAATACGACCAGAAGAGGAAGGAAGAGACTGGCAAACTCGTATCCTCAGTGCGCATCCTAGATTTGAGGCGGTGAGATGGGAACTAAGGCAAACGATACTCATTTTCTTTAAGAGGACTTAGTGAGAAAAGAGGCCTATCTCCAAGAGATACGACTGAACTGAGATTGAACTCAAGCAGTAGCTGTTTATGGGACTGGTATCCTGGCAGAAAAGGGGAGACAACCCACATGCACGTGACCTAAATCCTCATCCGTACGCTTTGTGCGCATTGATGTTTGTATGTGTGTGTGTGTTTTTTTTTTTTCAGGGGTGGAGAAGTGGGGGGATGGGCATCCAACTGCTATGGGAGTTATTAAAAATGAATCACTAAGTCTTCTGTGGGGCTGGAGGGGGTTTTGTGGGATGGGGTGGGGTTGGTGTGTGTGTGTGTGTGTGTGTGTGTGTGTGTGTGTGTGTGTGTGTGTGTGTGGTGGGGGCTAAGTCAGTGAGTGCAGCTTGACGGAGGATTGTGACGTATATGGTGTGACGCCACTCTTTGATCTTGAATCTAAAAAGCTAAGATTGAGCTATTATAAGAAACCAGCGATGCAGTCACCTAGAGGTCCCATTAAATCCATGAAGATCTTTTATGCTTATTGTTCCCACTTGCTCTCCCACGGTCTCTCATCCTCTGCAGTCGTTCCTTCATCGCTTTCTCCACCTCTTCTTTCCCCTCCAGTGAGATGAATCCTACTGGATAACCACATAGCCAAATCCACTGCCAAATTTGTTTCATATATCTAGGAGCTGCTCTATGACATCTAGTAGCAGAGTGCTATTCAATATGATGAGTGGCACCCATTAAAATCAATAGCGCTCTGCTTCATTGCAAAATTCAATTGCATTCAACCTTTCCTCAGTTTAGTGTTTACCGTCAGCATATGGGGAAAGTGCAGGTTGAGACTGACTATTGTTTTGCACCTCTTCGCTCATTGCTTGTGCTGTTGTTTTACGCACAGCATGCGCTCCAAAGCAAACATCCTTCGCCACATGGAAGCAATCAAGTGTGAGCGATGTTTCACAAATAGATGCGTCATTGTAAGAGGTGCGAGAGAAAGCACAGTCCGGGTCTCGATGACCTAATGGACGGATCTTCCACAATCTCATGAGGTGACATTTGTGTATACAAGGATATGGGAAGGGTACATTGTAAAACTCTTGTGATCTCTTCCGAACATTTTACAGTGATCACATAGCCTGTGCCAATAAAATAGCAATTGCACGGCCAACTTTTTTTTTTTTTTTTTAAACATCTAGTTTCCTGTGCTGCTGAGAAACAGTGTGGTCTTTCCTCGCCAAGGACATTGAGCAAGAGTGTAAAAGGTTAGGTTGACTTGAGACTAGAGACGTGTATTGTTAAAATAACCAAAACGTCTTTACCTATCTGAGGTTGATCAGAAAGCATTTTAGAAAACAAATATGTCTTCACAAACTATTTTATTGAGCCACATTCTGGAGACATGGTCAGGTTCTGTTTCAGTATGTACACATGAGATGTATCAAAAAATAAGGCCAAAATGCAAGCTTGGCCAATAGCATCATTTTGCATAGAAAACAAATCAAGCACATACAGGCATTACTTTATAGAAAAAAATACATTTCTTTCAAACATTCTTTTTGTTTTATCTTTTTGTATTGGGTATTTTTTTCTTGTCAAATCAAATGAAATTAAATCATTGCCCTTTAATCAAGACCATCAGGTTGTTAGCGTAATTACACTAGCTTTCACTTAATGAATGTTGTCAAAGAACACGACAACATGAACAATGACAACAACAACAACAACAACATGTAAAAAATAAATAAACAACATGAACAATGAAGAAATAATTGGGAAGTAAAAAAATGTGGGAATAATGAATCAAAACAAGACTGCCTTGCAGAATTAAACATATTGAATCATTCATTGTC
>NC_063197.1:19403455-19420955 GCF_017589495.1 Alosa alosa | reverse complement strand
GCCGCTGCCAGATCGCTTATGCAGATAATGACCAGTAGAGCACTGGCCCCTTTCTGCTGTGCTGTTCAGCACCCCCTCTCCCCTCTCCCTTTAGTGCTTGACCTCAGCGCACATCCGCTGAGCTGCACCACCCAACCCAGCTGACCATCCCAACCCAGGCCCCACCGACTGTAGCGCAGACCCTGCTTACCAGTATTTAGTATTTAAGCATTTAGTATTTAAACTGTAGATAAAACTTTTAAGGACATTTTTAAGGAATTTAGCCATCTCTATATTTCTATTCAGCTTAAAGGTTTAAATGATTCAGATGAACATGTATAATAATGGAACAATATACGGTATGTGTTAATTATATGTATCATTAGATATAATAACGCAACACTATATGTTTCAATGCAGTGTATAGATCACTACAGCCCAATATCAGGCTGTGGGGTCTAAGACTAGGAGATGTCTTCATACCGTTGTGCTGGTTTGCTGGTTGTGACGGTGACAGTGGCTGTAGCGGCAGGTGCAGGTGGATAGGGGGCGGTAGCAGGTGGCGTGGCTTCTAGGTTCTGGCTATCCGGCCGGTACTTCCTGCGCACTGGCTTCTGAGGGGCGTGGCCTTGGATGCCCACTGAGGGCTCCTGGGAAATAGACAAGCAAGATCACATTAAACACACACCACACACACAAACATTCACATATAGACATACAGACACCACACACACACACACACACACACACACACACACACACACACACACAAACACAGACCACACACATACGCACACACACACACACACACACATGCACACACACACACACACACACACACACACACACACACACACACACACACACACACACACACACACACCAATTCACATACAGATACATACATACACACCACAAACAAACACATACAGACATACACACACACACACATTCAGATACAGACACACATAATACATTCAAACAAACCCAAAACACAGACAGAGAAAATCTGAAGTGATCCAAATATAATTGTCATATCCGTCCATGTCATTTACTACATCTTGATTGAATCTACAACTGCCGGTAAACATATTGGCCAACTAATTAATTCTAAGATGTTTTTTTTTCTTCTATAAACAAATTTGACTGCATGTTGAGACACATGCTAATTGAGAGAAGCTGAATAAGGCCCTGAGATGAGTGACGGCTAAGTGAGGCGCTCCCACAGGAGTCTCAGAGCTCCAAGATCGCCAAGGGCTCCTGAGTGCTGCTGATGGCCAGAGCAGACAAAAGAGAAGAGAAGAGAAGAGAAGAGAAGAGAAGAGAAGAGAAGAGAAGAGAGGGCATGTGAGGAGAGGAGAGGGGAGGAGAGAGAGAGAGGAGAGGAGAAGAGAGGGAATGTGAGGAGAGGAGAGGAGAGGAGAAGAGAGGGAATGTGAGGAGAGGAGAGGGGAAGAGAGAGAGAGGAGAGGAGAAGAGAGGGAATATGAGGAGAGGAGAGGGGAGAAGAGAGAGGAGAGGAGAAGAGAGGGCATGTCAGGAGAGGAGAGGGGAGGAGAGAGAGAGGAGAGGGAATGTGAGGAGAAGAAAATGGAGGAGAAAGAGAGCAGATGGAACTTACATGTGAGCAGTGAGGATAGGAGAAGAGAGGAGAAGAGAGGAGAAGAGAGAAGAAGAGAGGAGAAGAGAGGAGAAGAGAGGAGAAGAGAGGAGGGGGGATGGGGCTTTACCGGTTTGGGTGGTCCCAGGTCCTCTGTGCTGGGGCCCGCTGCCCTGCGGAGGGGACTTTGGCTCGCAGGGTGTACACCTGCCTCCTCCTAAACACACACGTACGCGCACATACACAAAAACACACACACACACACACACACACACACATACACACACACACACAAATAGAAGTACACAATTACCCCCAAATCCTTCTTTATGACTCCGAAGAGCATACGAGCACCCAGCTGATAGCTTGAGGCATTTTGAGCTCCAACAAACAGAAATGTCTCTTCAGCCAAATTCCGTTGGAAAAAAGGCCCACTCACTACCCACTCCGTCCTGCTGCACAACACAAAATGGAGTGCTCGTGGCCCTATTAGCAGCACCTGAATTAGATTGTGTGTGTGTGTGTGTATGTGTATGTGTGTGTGTGTGTGTGTGTGTGTGTATGTGTGTGTGTATTCGTCTGAGCACTGGGCCAGTTACACGGCCCATGAAGACCGTGCACGTGTCCAACATCGCTCTTTGGCATGAGCGCTCACAGGAAGCCCTTTAACATGTGAGGCGGAGTTGCGTGTGTATGTGCCGAGAGAGAAAGCCCGGAGAGGGCCACTGAGGCCTTGTTAAAGGGGGCCATTTAACGTCCACTCTGTCGACCCCGGAGGAAGGCCCCATGAATTTAAAAAGAAGGGAAAAATAGCGGGAAGAGTGAAATAGGGTCCAATTTAACACCGCTAAATCAGACCAGGCCTTTTCCGAGTGGGAGATTTAGGGTCGCTCCTGCCGCCTCCCAGTAACTACCCCGCAGAGGAAGCGTGATAGATGGAGCCTCTTTTCCCCCGATCTTTTTCAGGCCGTGACAGACGCTGCTCCGCTGAGTGGCATATATCACAGCGTTCACCAGCCTCTGAGTCAGTCAAAGAGACAGCAATTTGAATGGCTAAGCAGTCACAGGTGGGAGGGGGGGGGGGGTAGAAGGGTCTGGATTTCAAAGTGCTACGACAAAGTGTTATGTGGAGAATAAAACACAGAGAGACTGCAAAGAGGAGGAAAGAATGTCTACACAATGTCTTGTTCCCATTAGTGTGCCTGTAAGCACAGGGCCTGCTAAACTACTTCAGCAAAACCATTCACGTGAGGATGAACTTATCCATCAGGCATTTATAGCATGTCATATACAGCTTAAAACACATCTCAATGCCCGCTCATTAATATGACATCTATAAAGGATCACGTGATGTAGATGTATCAGATGTAATTTGATTATCCACTCACTGTGACTCACTGGCATGGTACACACAGACAGCACATTACCTCATCCGCTGTAAATACAGTATCATGTTCACATTTGATCTGCACACCCATAAAGTGCCTGTATAAAGTATGCTGAGGGGAGTGGCCCATGCCCATGTTCTCCCTCTTGGCACGTAGTAGCTAACTCTCCAATGAAACTGTCCCTGCTGTGTTGGAGATCTGGACTAGATATGGGCCCGATCAGAGCCAGGCCTTGTCCAGAGTCGTCTCATATCTGGGATGGTTATTGGCAGGCTATAAGCATGAGCTTTAAGGTCAACTCAGCCTCAGGGCTAATGGATGAAACAGGCCCCAGACCCTAAAACAACTCGACATCTCTGATTTGCAACCCTGGCCAATAGACGCCCAGGTGAGCTCACTACAGATGCCATTAAATTTCATGTAGCTGACAGTGGAATGTTATGAGTGGCCCATTAGAATGTTAGGGTAAGAGTGGACAGACTTGGTCATAAGATTCAATGCTTGCTTACAGGGGAGTGGGGTGACATGGATCAAATACTCAATGCCTCCATTGCACAGAATATCTTAGAGCTATTAAAGTCCTTAACATTGGTACAATGGGCAGCATATAGAAAAATACAATTTAGTCATGTACAGATTGCATGTGGGGGTGTAATGCATGAAAATATGATGACATGTCAAGTAAGCTTTAACTGATAGGTTTATGCTTATAGGGTTCTATTGGCGACACATCCTAGTGTATCATTAACCACAGTGCCATCTAGTGGCCATTCAATAAGACAAGTAGAATGAGACGAGCCAGTTCTACCTATCAAACTAGAGAGGTGTGCAAAATACCCATCAGAGGTAAGATGCAAATGGTGTTGCGTTTGTCCTGGATCGCACCGGCAGACTTAACACTCGGACAGCACAAACAGGCACGCAGGCGCGCACGTGAGGCCCGAGACGGTGAGACAGACGCTCTGCTCTGAACGATCGGCTGTGTTGGGGTCGTGACCGAAACCGTGAGGTTGGCTGCACGCCCAGAAAGTCCAGAAAAACTCTTGGAGTGAACGCACAGACATACAGACATACACACAGTCACACACAGTCAAACACAAACACACACACATAGATCTTCTGAATCTCTCATTGATGAAAAAAGCTCTCTGAGGAGGTCTGGGTAGTGGAGAGTTTGGTGAGCAAGAGAGAGAGAGAGAGAGAGAGAGATAGAGAGAGAGAGTGAGCGAGAGAGAGAGAGAGAAAGAGGGGGGACAATGGCCATGCTCAGTGTCTTTCTGCAGGCTCTCATAAGACAAGGAGGCTGTGGAGATCTCTAAGCCATCATACAACAAAAAATGCATTTAAACAGACATATCTCTTCCCCTAAGAGAGAGACAGAGACAACAGAGAGAGAGAGAGAGAGAGAGAGAGAGAGAGAGAGAGAGATTTACTGATATTTCCTGCTTAGTAATTGAGTTGGTGGAGGAATGCTGTATCAAGCTAGCTATAAAGCTAAATATAGATATGCAATGAGTGTCTTTTAATCACACAGTCTTTCCCCCTCCGTGTCCTCTTTGACTCCTTTTCCCTTCAATGGGAGGAGACGGAAACTTCCAGTCTGGGCTTGCAGCTTGAGGTCAGACATGAATACATGTCTAACCCACACAGGAATTTATTCATCTGAAGTTGGTTAATTAAGATACTGAACTACATCCTGTGGGATATGCCAGGGAGAGAGAGAGGGAGGGAGGGAAAGAGAGAGAGATGAAAGGATAGGTAGATAGACAAATAGATAGATAGGGAGATTAATCGAGACTGACAGGGAGAAAACAGAACACAGAGTACCACGGGAGATTGTGAAAGAGGAGAATGTGAGAATGAGAGAGAGTGCAGAAGGATGATAAAACAGCAGGCAGGTGCCATACATGAGTGAGTGCACGTGGGTGAGGGTGATCTCTCTTTCTCTCTCTCTCCCTCTGTGTGTGTGTGTGTGTGTGTGTGTGTGTGTGCATCCATCTTTGTGTGTACATGAGTACTACAGACTCCTGGAGAATAAGGGGACACAAGAGGAGAAATGGTACCAAAGGGCATGAGGGTTTATTTATGTCCTCCTGACCAGTCTTGCTTTTAAAAGCACACCCAGACTGGCATGATGTACCCAACACCCCCTGAACCCTCCAGGTGAAACCTGCCACTGTAGTGCCCGGCACCGAGCTCTCGGCACGGCCACATTAAGACTCTCCTGATTATGCCCCCTACGCCCAGCGCTGCCCAGGCCTCCTTGAGTGACATTCCCCAGAGACATGGGGTATATATAGCAGCCTATTCTACTCTATCACATCTCCGTCGCTGGGTCTCCAGCAAATCTAATGAAGCCCTGTGTCGCCAGGCCAGCATCTCGCTGGGCCCTTGTTCTGTTTTGATTTAGGACTCCAGGATGTGGTGACAGTTATAGTGCGCAATGACTTGGAAGAGAGGAAGGAGAGAGGGATGAAGAAATGAAAGAAAAAGGGAAAAATGAACAAAAAAAAATGCAGACTGTAGAGCAAAGCTAAAAGAGGGAGTTCACTGTATATGCAAATTAAACTTTTGCTAGCTGATTAAAGGGATTGCAATGAATATTTTTTTACTGCTTTTATCCATTTCAAATCCTGTACTCTGAATTATACAATACTATTACCAACTGATATATCTAGAAAGAGGCTTATTTTTTCATCTCTCTCTCTCTCTCTCTTTCTCTCTCACACACACACACACACAAACACTTTTACAGCTTCCTCCCAAGGCTGAATCCCAAGACTGTAAAGATCATAGGAGTTATTGTGAGAAAACCCATAAAGAGTGCATTATATCTTATCATGAGCTGTCATGGAGTCCACTGAGGATGCAGAGCAGGAGTTGGCCAATGGAGGGATGCGGGGTGATAATTGAGTTATCACCCATCTCTCATTCACATCTCTCTCTCTCTCTCTCTCTCTCTCTCTCTCTCTTTCTCCCATCTTACTCAGCAAATCAGCCCCAGGCCTATCACTAATGAAAAACAAATGACAAAAATCCAAACCGGTTCCAACTTGTTGCTTGTCAGTCGATGTCAGATTTCAACAGCTTGATGTGCAAATAAGTTCTTCATAACTTTATAAGGACTTAATTTCCCTGAGGACTTTAGCTATTGCTATTTTCACAGCACCAACATCTCCCAACCAAAGGGGGTAGGTGACAGCCATACAAATACCCTCAGGGTTTGAACTAGCAATGTACCTCTGAGGGATTGAGGACCTGATATTCTTTTCCAAAAACATTCTCGAGAAACGATCCGATCTGAAGGTGGGGGAATATTGATTCGTGAACTGGGTGTGCCAAAACGCCGAAAGGTCTCTCTAAATATCAATTCCACACATCTCTTGGACACGGAAGAACAAGGAAATGTATTAAATATCTGCGAGGGGCTGATGGTTGCCAAGGGGCAAATCGTCTGTTTGACCTGTGTCGGTTTGACAAAGAGCTTCCATTACTCTGTGGTGCGCCCGTGGGAAAGCTGTCTCTTGGTGTGCAGCCTGCCCTGCGTCAGGGAAACCTGAGCGCACTCCTCCGCCAGTTAACTCCAAGCCCCAGGGGGCCTGTAGGAAACATGCTGACAGGATCGACTGGCAGGGGTGGACGGACCTGGGAAACAACAGGGATACGTGTACGCATTCACATGTACAACTATGTGCGTGTACACACACACACACACACACACACCCATACAGACGCACAAGCACACACAAACACAAACACTTGTGCAAATGCGTGCACACACACACACACACACACACACACACACACACACACACACACACACACACACACACACAAAAACACACATACACACACACTCACACAAACACACACACACAGGTGTGTACCTTTCCCTCTCTAGCAGGACCACGTTAAAAAGCAACTTACTGTTCAATGCCTGCTGGACTTTGAACTGAGAAGTGAGTACAATATTTCTGACATGCATAACAAATGTGACTGAAAGTACATGTGACTACAAGGCTACAATGAGTGTCACACAAATTGTGATCTTGGTTCGGTTGTTCAGATATTTCTTGTGTCCTTTTGAAAGTCATTGTGTAGTGGAGATCATTTTATTCCTTGGAAAAGTGAGTCACTCTAATCTGACCTTTACAACGCTGGGCAAGTCTAGCAGATCCTGAACAGACTGGCTCAGCGTTTCAGAGGAAGTGCACATCTCCACTAAAGAATCCAGAGCAAAGCAGAAAGCGTAGGTGCAATCCCACATCCACCAACAGGGCGGGGGCCTTTCCAGTGGGTGCACTTTGTTGAGTACAGGAGTAAAAAAAAAGTGCAAATGATGGTAGAAAATACAAGGTGTGGAAAAAAAAGAGGCAGAAGGTGAAATAAAGTTGGAGAGAGGAATGTTAAGATCTGGCGCACGGGGGAAGAGAGAAGAAAAACTCACCTCCTCTCTGAACCTGCTGAAGTCGGCAAAGTTGGGCTGCTGCACGGCCTTCTGGGAAGGCTTGTCTGCGGCGGGGAGGAAGTGTGGGATCTGAAAAGGTGTGGCAGAGGAAAGAGCTTTTTTCAACACAAAACTCTTTGCTGTGTCACTGGTAGTTGAAGTCTGTGTCTGTCTGCTTTACAATATTTTGGGCTTGACAGATAACATAAAAATATTTGTGGCATTTTGACATTTCAAGCACAGCTCTTGCCATGAAAGCAAAAAACAGCTTTATCGACAATATTTAGGACTTGCTTACTTGCAGGCTGAGAAAGCTTTTTACAAAATATGTGTCTGCACATACCTGAATATTTCTTTGGAAAATGGCCTGGAACAACTTTCTTCTGAAACTTTTACACATTAAATGAACTGCCCGCAAACAGCTGAGCTGTGATCTGTGAGCTCAAAAGCTCATGTGCTTAACAACCTTGTGTAGGAGTGTAAATGTGTGTGTGTGTGTGTGTGTGTGTGTGTGTGTGTGTGTGTGTGTGTGTGTGTGTGTGTGTGTGTAGAGTACTGGAGTACCTGTGTAGCTGGGGGTCTTGGGGGGAGAGCTGGGGGAGGTGGTAACCAGCCACTCTTTACACCTGGGAGACCGAAGGAGAGACAGAGATGGAGGTGGGTGAGGGGGGGGGGCACACAATCAAGTGATTAGATCAGAAGTTTGCCATTGAACTAATATCTATGGCAGGATATTCATATAGAATTGTCTACCTATGTAGTTCTTAGATTTTAATCATCAATGTTTCAGTTAAAATAACAGCAAAAAAAGCTAACTTTAACAAATCTTCCCAACTAAAACACTCCATCCCCATGTTTCTGTTTTAAACCGCACAATACTTCAGAAATGTTTGCTTAGGACCAGTCTGTGATTTGATTTCACTGAATCTGTTGACACAAGTCCTTCCACTTCGATCCTGCTGATTTAAATGGAGCACAATGGTCCTGGCCAGTCCTCCACCAACAGACGTCCTATACTCCCTGTGCGCTGTGTGATAATTCCTGAGCAAATAGCCTAAAACTATGTGAAGTCTATAGCATTTCTGAAGGTCTACGCTCTACATATACTGCACAATGATCTTCTATTTAAGCTTCAAAGTCTTTTAAACGAACACAATAAAGAATTGATATCTATGCCCTTTGGCGTCAATATTTAATGCCATTTAGCGCTAAGATGGTACCCAGTTAATCATAAACTGATTAAAAGGGTCGCAATCCTACCCGCATTAACAATGTTACATGAGGCAATATCAAGCATTCTGGGTGTGAATTGGCAATGTCAGAGGCTGGATGTCAGTGTAGTATCAGAATGAGTTTGAAGCTGTTATTTTCAGGTAAAATAACTGCATTGTGATCCTTTAAAGATTGAAGACCTTTGTTTTAGCACCCACTGCATGCTTACCCTGGCTGCCCTGCTGAAAGAGCTTGTTGAGGTCCAGAGAGGAGGCGCGCGAGTGGCTCTTCTGGGGCCGCGGGGGAGGGGTGGGGGGCTCCTCCACCTTCTTCATGGCATCATCTATGGAGGTGCTGGAGTACGACCTGCACACAACAGAGGCATACAACAGCATGGGTGGAATGGCCAAACTTTCCTGCATTCCGATGGACTCGTTACAGGTCTGCAGTGCTCCTGTGATCTCTACTGTTCCTCTCAATCAAAGTCAAATTCAGCTGCACAGATATTGAAAAATATAAAATATGTGGGGAAGACATAATGGGGAAACACACAGGGAAAAACAACCTCTCAAAACAACCATGTAAACTACAATTTACAGTCTAAAAGAAGTCTCACAGAGAGACTTACCTGGGCCTCGTTCGTGACTTCATGTTGGGATCCAACTCATTTGGGGGATCTGAAAAGAGCATTCATATATTCAACAATGGAGGACCACACTTCTGCTCTGTGGTTTGGCCATCAAAAAAGGGAAGTTGTCAGTGTGTGACAGCAGAATAATCTCTAACAAATTATTTATAAAGAATCTAGACAACACGTGCAGTATATCTAGTGTAGTCTATGCGCACTGTGCACACAAACTCCACGAAAGACAAAAAAACATACCATGCATTCCCAGTAAATGTGACTCTTGTCAAATTCAACCACATGATCATAAATCTAAAATGTGGCAACACATAGTATTGCTTTATAGTGCTTGTATTGCATCTCCTCCCAGTACATTCATACAGAGCTTCCTCTCCTATCCTCTCAGATTGACTTCCTCCCTCACACAGTCAAGGACTTTTCAGGTTTCTCCTGTGTTCTAAAATCTATTATTCTAAAGTCCCATCCAAGGCAAACTATTTGTCTTCTGACGTCACGTGTATTTCGGGACCAGGGGGTTAGATCTTAACAGTGTTGTGAGAGAGAGGGACGGTTGTTATGCTAGTGTGCATCCCAGACAAAAAGAAAGATACAAGATACGAGCATCTGGAGTACGTGCCTGTTTGGAGTAGTTCCCGCAAGCATCTAAACATTTCTCAGATTGGTGACACTATTTTTGTTCCCATTTAAAAGATCCCCATGCTTGTCTTAGTGTCAGCGAAGCTCATTGGCCCCTTAAGTTTCGGTATTTGTGGAAACAGCAGAAGCAAGAGAAATACATTGAGGTTCATATGATATCTGAGCATTAGATGGGCAAATGTGAGACCAGAGGGTGGCAGCAGGGTACGGATGATTGTGAGATCGATATTACACAAAGCCGCAGTCAATACTTTTCAACCACAACAGCCACTCTGACTACAAAATACACACTCAAGCTCTAAGTTGTGTGTTGGGTAAGAACACTGTCTCAAGATCACCACCACTACTCTGCCAGGTGGCATAATGGGCTATAATGAATGACCTTCTGCTGTTTATGCTACTGGCGATACAGTGGCGGCATGGTGTGTTTAGGGATGGTGAGACAAGTGCTGAGCGACGTCTGGACGAGTGGTTGCTGAGAAAGGGGGTTTTGGCGTGACCTGGTTTGAGGTTGGCAGCGCTGACAGGCAGGATGTGCTGGACGGGCTTCTCCTGGGTCACCACAGTGACCACCGCTCGCTTTGGGCTCAGTTCTGCATGGGCATCAAAAATGGATGGTTGAAACAACAAGAGGGAAAACATTAAATAATATCATATGACCACAGTTTTATTTTTCTGACAATGGGAAATATTATAAAATCGGGGCAATTTCATTCTAAACCCAAGAACAGTGGATTTTGAATGCTACCGACAGCAACGTTCAGAGAAAAAGACTTCAGACTGAGAATTAGAATGACGGGAATGGGACTGTGACACTTCTCTTGTGTAACAGCAACAGAACGAGAGTAATTTTGACAACCTCCCGACACCATTGCAAGGTTAGCATACTGCCTGACTCACACCAATACCTGCTCAACACTGCCAGCACAACTCAAATAAGCAGCGCAGCTGGAACCAGTTATGACTGGTCTGTCAGAATGACTGTAAATTACTGTTTGGGATGGCGACTCCAAGACATCACTGTATTATAATGAAAAGCTCTCCCGAGGCTTTGAGGGCTTGAGGCAATTTCAGACCTTCTGCTCGACGTCGGTTGGTGCTGAACCACCACACATTTACCTGACTTTCTGGCATCGTCCCTAACGTCAGGCGTTGATGTAGTCAGGGCTGGCAGAGGACTGGCCTGCTGTATTTCAACCATGCCTTTTTCCTGTTGGGATATCAAGCATGCATTCACAAAAGAGTCGTGAATCTGTCACTCCATTGAGTGATTTAACATCCATGCAGCAAAGTGGCTTTCATTTCAGCATTTCAGCAACCCAGATGTCTAGGGTGCTGGGGCATTATATCAGGCTTATTATTGCCCCCTATCTAAGGTTACGTGAATCACCTTCTAGCAAATGAGGTTTGAGATTAGCATTTTCATTGAACACTAATGTGAATAGTGCTTACCTGCTGGATGGCCCTAGGTGTGCTATCCTCAAATACAATGAGTGGCTGAATGATCTGCATGATGAATATTTAATGGGAGACAAAAAAGAGTGGAGAGTGAAGAGTTTCTATGTCAAACATTGCTTAACATTTTTCATATCTTTATGTAGGTACATATTTGATAGATTCTGAATGTAACCTCCACAACATGCTACACACTTAATAGAAATAGTCTGAAGAACCACACAATCAAAACAGTTCCTGGTCTTCCCTGGGCTTCCTCTATTTGCCTATTTTGCTGAAGCAACATCATTCAAATCCCACTGCATCTGGCTGACACAGCACTAGAAACCTAGCTTCTCTGGCCACTAAACCAACAGCTGTGTGTCCCAAATATATATTCCAAAGCAAATATTGTGGGTGGTACTGAATAGCAATCAATTTATTCAACTGCAGTGGACATAATCAAACAGCAGTTATAATTGGGACTTTTGGCCACTTTGCAGATCAAATATATTCCAAAGCAAATGTTGCATGTTGTGACAATAATGGGAAATAAAAATGTATTGACTTGCAGTGGACAGAATCCAACATCAAGTAATTGTGCCACGATTAATGCTGTTTGTAGGTTTGGGCAGCGGACAAAAGGTTAGGCTTGCCATAAATAAGAAACATTAATGGCTATGTTGGTCCCAGTCACAGTGAAATGAATGGAGAGAGGATGTTAAAGAGGAGGTGAACCCAGGGGAGGAACCAGGATGTGAGTGTGTCCGAACCTTGGGAGAATCTACAGTGACCTCGCCGCATGCGAGGAGGCTGGGTCGCAGGGATGGGGGGAGCTTTTCGGGGAGTGGGTATCCGTTCTTCCGAGCCACGATGAGGTGGAACGCCGTGCAGAACTCGGGGAATGTGAGTGCTCCGTCACGGTCCGCATCACTCAGCTCCCTGGAATGAGACACACAGACACACACACAGACACACACACACACACACACACACACACACACACACACACACACACACACACACACACACACACACACACACACAAACACCACAAATCAAAGTTATTCCCATACTTGATGCTCATGTATGAACACACATTCACACATACACACACCCATGCATACAGGATGGACAATAGAGGGATTTTTTGTTTAAGCATCCAATCACAACACATCTGATTCAAGGAAATAAACGCTTATTTTGCTGAGAGGAAGTGTGTAAGAATAATGGTGTTTGATTACATTCAGGTGTGTTTTCACTGTTGTGTTATTTCCCATGTAGAACTAACATCCGTAACCCACGGAGTGTGTACAGTACAGTGTAGAAGTGCTGCATTTGAAAAAGGGAACTGACCACCGCACGTGGCTAATCTGGCTGGTACTCACACAGAGACTCTCAGTGCCGTTATGTAACGGTGAAGGTATGTTAATCTGGCCTGACATCTGACCTCGTATAACTATGGGGCTTTTTTGGAGCAGAGAACCCAGCTAGTGTGTTATTTGATCTCTGGCCATCTTAAAGGTACAGGAGGAAACGGTCTGAAAGGACAGCAGGTCGATAAGGGTCAGGCTCTTTATGGGGCACCTTTTAGTGGTTTTGCTTGACAGGACAGAGGTGAGACAA
The DNA here is from genome assembly GCF_017589495.1 of Alosa alosa. Taxonomy (NCBI): domain Eukaryota; kingdom Metazoa; phylum Chordata; class Actinopteri; order Clupeiformes; family Clupeidae; genus Alosa; species Alosa alosa. The sequence continues at coordinate 19,407,987 of NC_063197.1, read as the reverse complement.
CTTCCTACTACTCGTAACCCCCCTCTCTGTGTTCAACGCATTCACACACTTACCATATATGGGAAAGTTCGGGTATTGGAAGCTTTGACTTGGTGAAGAAGTTCTTTGCAACAGTTCCTGAACACACAAAAGAAGATTAGAGAAAAGCAATAACCAGCTTCCAGGAAACGCTCTGCTCTGGAGGAGATACGAGATGTTACTGAAAGTGATCAAGTTGGTTTGTTGTTATAAACTACACAAATGATGCATGTGACAATAGGAAAGGAAAATGGAACTACTGCAGAAATAGATTTTAAACAAAAAAGCCTTTTTAAAAGTTATCATTAAAGTAGCAACACATTGCATAATGTGCCCGTGCCTCACTAAACTGTAGCTAATAATAACACAACAATAGCAGACAGATTTATCCAAACATAAAAGTGGACGGTGGTTGCGGACAGGCAGCCTTACCCAGAATGAGACCTCCCAGATCGGGCTGCAGGGTCCTGAACTGGTTGGTGTAGTAGTCGCGCTGTTCCTCTGTGATCCTCCAGGGGTCATCGGAGTAGTCGTCTGTGGCTCCGTCTGTGAGCCTCTCTGTGGACAGGGCCTGCGGAGGGAGGGAGTGCGGTCAGAGCGTGGTCCACTGAGCTGCCCTGTGCTGGGAACGCTCTGTGCGGGTTTACTCTGCAAGTCACCAAATGCTCATTTACACTCCTATCACGGTCATTATCACTATCACTTTTAGTTAACAATGTTAGTTAGTTAGTGTGTATGTGTGTTTGTGTGTGTGTGTGTATGACTGTGTGTGTGTGTGTGTGTGTGTGTGTGTGTGTGGTGGTGCTCCTTACCCTTGTGATGGCGGGCTGCTCTGGGGCGGGCTTGTGGCTGTAGTGACTGGGTGAGGAGTTCTCCTGGAGCATGGCGGGCCGGGCTGGATATTTACCCTCGTACCCTGAGGGGACACATAGGGAAACTGTGAGTGTGTGTGTGTGTGTGTGTGTGTGTGTGTGTGTGTGTGTGTGTATGAGGTTGGGGTGGTGTGCAATGGGATGGATAACCATTTTCACTCTGTGAGGTCACCCTCAACAACAGCTGAAGCTGGACACAGGGGTGGGGTGTGTGTGTGCGTATGTGTGTCTGAGCACATGGTGTGTGTGTGTGTATGTGTGTGTGTGTGTGTGTGTGTGTTGGGATTCTGTGTACGACAGAAAGGGAGAGAGGGGAGAGGACTAGTGAGAGAAAGCATCTGGGTGTTCTATTTTCAGATGAATGAGCGTCTCTGTGCGGGAGGCGATAATCACACTTCACAGGGCATTAATGGGATTTGCTTCTCAAAATGGGGCCTAATCTAACCTGCTACATCTTTCACGACTCCCGACACAACAGCAGCAGCAGCAGGAGCCGTGTTATAAACACACACTTCATTTTGGCAAAAGACTTTACAAAAATCAATGAATTCCATCTCATTCTAACTCACGTCTGAAGTATCAACAACAACCATCTCCCAGGGTGAGTCTATCGACATTATGAATTGAGTCAAAAACAAACCAGTGGGAGAATCACTTGAAACCAGGAGAGTGGTGTTGTTTATTGTTTTGACTGGAAGCTAATCCGCGCTGCCCCTCGGGCCGGATGACACTTGGTCTCCAGCTTCCAACGCTGCTCCTGGGGAGATGACTCAGGGTGTGGTGTGGCAGGGTGTGAATTAGAGAAATTATATAGAGCTGAGAGCATCTGAGTCTGTGTTTACTGTGTGTGTGTGTGTTTTTGTGTGTGTGTGTCTTTATGTGCGTGGTGTGTGTTTTTGTGTGTGTGTGTCTTTATGTGTATGGTGTATGTGTGTGTGTGTGTGTGTGTGTGTGTGTGTGTGTGTGTGTGTGTGTGTGTGTGTGTGTGTGTCTGTGTGTGCGGCCTGCTGTATAAGTGGCTGCTGCTGACTGACAGCAGAGCGAGGGTGAAGGATAAAGCCACAGAGGGATGTTTACAAACGCCATCCTGCTGACACCACGGATGTCCAGCGTGCAGAGGAGCCGCGCTCAACGTGACTGGACTTCACAACCGACCACTGTGACGCTGCTCAAAGGTGAAGGACTAGTCCCAGTGTGGTCCAGCTCGATACACAGAAATCTGACCAGCATGGTGATGAATGGTAAAAGAGTAGCCTCGCATTACTAAGCAAAAGTCAAGGAAACTTAGAAACAAAACATACATACAGTCACTATGTAGTGGATGAGTGAGTGGATGGATGAATGTACATCCCCCAACAGAGCTACAGCGTTATGACATGTAAAGCCTACTTGTGGTGATATTCAAGGCTTTACCTGCGGAGGGCGCTGCTGTTTCGATCCGCTTTGCCTTCACTTAACATTCACATCTCGTCACACCTTTCCCCCCCTTGTGTGAATGTTGATTAACAGGGTCAGCATACGTGACTAAACGGAGACACCGGCTCCCACCCATCTGATTCCACTGCCAAGCGCTGGCTTGACAGCCTTGACAGTCTCCTGTGTGATTCAGTGATTCGCCGAGACATTGACGTGTCATAGGTCACAAACAGGTGCTAAGCCATCAGCTGATATCTGTTTTTAGCCCGTTTGTTTGTAATGGAAGTCTCAAACCTCCTAAATTGGCCTGTATTTTTAGCAACAGCCTCTGGGTTACACCAAACTGACACACACATGATGGGAATCACACAAAACCGTACCAGGTTAAATTCCAGCACATATGGCCTGACAATCTGCTGCACGATAAGCTTAGTGTCCATAAAACTTGATACACATTATTGTTAATGGCCTGAGAGGGCAGTGCCCCCAGATTGTGCTGACCCACAGCAGAAAAGCAGGAGCCCTAAGCTTCAGAGTTTTACTGCTTTGCATGGCTGAAACTAAGGCCTGTAAGGGCTTTCTGCACACAGCCCTGAAGGGGACACTCTCTGATTCATATAAACAGCATATCCAGGCAGCTCAAGGACAGCCACGGGGGAAAGCAAGCATGCTGACCAATGACAGGATATAGAGTCACTGAGGCTGACTAATATCTGCACATCTGAGCTAAAATGAAGGACACATAACTGCTAACTGGCAACTGATGTACGACGTATAACTGCTGTTGAAGAATTATATTGAGAATTGACAAAGAAACAACTATTCCGATTTAACTATTTAAAGACAAGATGCTCATAACATCTATAGCTTTACACAGTTATATACATCTATCTATACATAGAGCTTGAGGAAAATATCTTGACAAATGTTATTGTGTGTCTTTTTTTTTTAATTAAACGAGTAAACTCAAAATTAATTACACATAACGAGAGCTGTCCTGAGCTGTAATGTGTACACCTTGTGTTAATGGGCAGTGAATCTGTCTAATAGGAAAACAAAGCAAGCAGCCGAAGATATCCCTACAGGCCGTTCCGCTTGATGAATGACCTGGGCTGGCCTTGCACTTTCTTGAAACAAAGAGCTCCGGCGGACCTGGGAGAGAATGTGAACCGCCGCCGGGCCGCCAATGTGATAAATGAAATTCTGATGTTTCTGGTTGCCTGGTTACTAATGGGCAGGCTGGGCTCGGGGAGGGCCCTGTGGGGCTCGGCGCATGCATACTAGCTGGGCTCGAGACATCCGTGGGAAAGACACAACGGCAGACCACACACACACACACACCAGAATCTACAGCCTCGCCCTATAGCAGGCTATACAGAGGCACTGCAACAAATGTGTCGGTATAAAGAACACATAAATCACGAGAATTCTTGCAGTGGCATTAATACTGAATGTGCAAGATTCACCAGGTATGGACAATGCAGCACAATGAGAAATGGTATCCTATGAGAAATCCAACAGCACAGAGTATGTCTAAATCTCCATGTTCAGACACACAATGATTTCCATTGAGCGCATGATGAGTGGAATAATCAATTGTACTCAATACTGTTTGACTGTCGCCGACTGAGTCAACTGTGGAGCATGCACAGATCCTCGTCCTCTCACTGTCAATAATAACCAGCTGAGATGAAAACACCCCAGTAATCATTAACTCGCCCTAACACTGAGACTACTGTATTCAATTCTGCTACTGTGGTGCACTACCTTGTAAAGCTGATGATACACAAGGTGATATTTGGAGCAATGTTGGTGGGAAATGTTCCTGAGTATTGTTGTTCTGGCATGTTCCCTTTGATATAGATATTGGGATATTTGTTTCTGGAGTACAAATGATCATGACCATCCAATCCACTTGTGTGGTTGCCCAGCAACCTTGCTCAAAAGGTGTGCCATGTATCATCACCTTAAGAGACCATCTATGGGACTTTATGAGTCCTCTAACGACAAAAAATCAATACAGTGGGAGCCAAAGCATTCCCAAAAGCCAATATACATCCTGATGTAACACCAGTGAATGACAGAGGTCCCATGAGTTTACCAGGGACAACAGCCACGTCACTGGGATGCGGCCATGGCCACGGCCATGACTATGATTACTGTGCACTAATGTCCACTCACACACACTTCAGAGCAGAGAGTGGGGGTGTTGTTCAGGGTTTCCTC
>NC_063197.1:19383455-19398455 GCF_017589495.1 Alosa alosa | reverse complement strand
ACCTTTTTAAATATTTTAAGAATTTAAAGTCATAGTGAACATTGTTGATTTAGAGGTATAATCTTGTACAACTTCGGGCCAAGTGACCTTTGAGTGTTAAACCCTTTCTTTACATTAGCACAATTGTAATGGTCAGGTTCAAAACTGACCTTGAAATGCTATTGGCCGAAGCACAGTGGTAGTTGGCCATTTTTAGAATCAAACCCAAATCCCAATTAGAATGCACTCATCTGCATGACGAAAGAAAAAGCGCTACGAAATCACAGAAACAAAGGCCTCCTGTTCTACACACAGGCCTAAAGAACGCTGAATCCTATAATCTCCTCCAACCCCCCTCACCCACTATTTGAGGCGGAACAATCGACTCTTTGCGAGAAACGACCACAGCTTCAACAGCAAGATTTTCACTTTGTTTTGGCTCAGGCAGGCACACACGTGCCCTGGCTTTGAAACGAGGCCCACTACCGAACATGTATCTATTAATCACTTTGTAGAGCAAAGTGCTCGGGCCTGTAATAGACATAATCAATAGTCTGAATCTGCCTGAGCGGGCATGAGTGTGGAGTGGCTCTCCCAGTGAGACAGGGGAGATGTTATCTGATCCGCACAACTGATATTAATAGCGTTGGCTTCTTGCATTGACAATAAAGGATGTACCGATAGACTGAAGATTGCAAAAAGTGGATTGTCGGCTCAGCGGCCCACAGAAAAGATTATTTTATGACGCAAAAATAAACAGAAATTAGATGACTTTCATTTGGCATTTAGGCTACTGTAGATGAGCTGTGGGATGCAAAAAAACTCCACATGCACACTCTGTTTTGTGCTATCCTGAATCCGGGTGAAAATATCATTTTGCAATATTCGACTGCGATCACAGGGGAACAGCTATCTGTATCAGAATATTCCCAGTCATCACATTTCTCCTCTAGCCTGGAGGTTGCTGCCAGATAAGATGCCCCCTCCTGCGGTTTGAAACTGCGTCTCTGCTCAGTCTCTCTGCGTCCCTATCAGCCTCTCGGATCTGAGGCCCGTTGATCCTGGGCAGGAGCTGCTGTTCCCCCCGAGGCTCCCCCCGTGTGCTGACGGTGCCGCTACCTACAGTGGCAATGAAAAATTAACAAGGGAAAATCACGTTAAATTTCTCTCTTTCTCTCTCTGCCCAGCGATTGATTTTGCTTTGGGCAGCAAGTGCAGAACACCTTAGCCCTCAGAGGCTGGCTGCAGAACACATTACCAAGCAGAGTTGCTGAGTTCTAACTGGCCGCTAAAAGTTGATTATGGCAATTGGGTTGATAAAAGTTTTTGCTTACCAAAAATAACCAGATATTTTCTGGCAAGGTGACACTGCATCAGACACATAACGTCTTACACCCTGGACGACAGACTGCATCGTCACTGTGGGCCGCAGTACTACTGATTTTAATGCATTGCTTCATGTCATGATAAGGATTCCATAGTTCCATAAGGCATGGAGGGTTTGCCGGGGATGGTGTGATTGACTAGGACGGCTCATTATCTCTCATTTGCTTTACAGGGCATCAGAGGCTTAGTATGGATTAGTCTTTAGAAAAACAAGCGTGATTCGAGGAATTCAAGGTATATGTGGGACACGGTGCGGATGTCTGTAGGATAAAGACCAGGGCTTATGATGAGTGTGTGGGGAAAGGCAAAATAGCCAACAAGTACATGTGCTGCTGAATCCCACATCAGCTCCACAGAGATTCAAACACCATACACACTGGAGTGCTAATTTACACTCTCTCTCTCTCTCTCTCTCTCTCTCTCACACACACACACACACACAATCAAAATCAATATTCCAATTTAAAAAGTACACCTGCTGATAGCATGCTGTTAATGTTAGTAAGCCAACACAGCCAGAAAGACAGAGAGAGAGAGAGAGAGGGAGAGAGAGATGGTGGTGCAAGATGAGAGAGAACGATTCCAGTGAGATGGATGACAGGCCAACAGAGCGGAGCAGCAGAATAGGCTGCCAGATAACGTCCACACCATAATACGCTCTGGGGCCGGCCAGGCGGGCAAGGTGGGGCGGGATGGAGGGGGAGGATGTTGGGCTCTCTTTAATCGACAATTAAGAGCCAATTACTTCAGCTTGACCCGCATACTCCCTCAACAGCTTTCCCCCAGAGACAAAGCAACGGGAGTAATCAGACACTACACGTCTGTGCTGCCGACATGGCACTAAACAACTCCACATGGCCAAGGACACCAGCTCTCTGGCACGGGTCAGCTGGCTACACAGTTCCTTTGAGGTTACTGAGACATGCAAGCAACCCCCCACTGCAAGCTCCTTTGATCTTATCCTGAGCACTTGCCGTTGTTTGTAGATTTAGCAGCAACACCATAATTTATTCATTACACTGTGGGATTATATCGATTTAAGACACTGACAAGGTATGCCAGAGGGAATGCAATCAGGATCAGTCACAGGGGAGGCGTGCAATATTACCCCCTCACACTGACATGCAGTGAGTCTACAGACAGAGAGTTGTGTTAATTAAATATTAAGGCATCGCTGCTTTGATTACTGGAACAAATCTCTCCCACAACAACGTCCAGCAACATCCACCCAGATCAAAAGGATTGCTTGAGAGTGGATGTTGGATGAACTAGTTCAAAGCAATAGGCATTTCCTTCTACACAGATTTTTGGCTGTGTTTAACTAATTACTTACTATGTTTAACAGATATTGAAATATTTAACTTAACTTTTTTTTCTCAGCCCCTTTACTAGGAGTGCGGTGCTGTTGAGCTTTAAAACCATGCGAGGTATTCCCAAAACGCTAAAGGCATTACATTCCTTGAATCTTTGAAAGCACATGGCAAACCATGGAATGTTCACTGTGCCTTCATACTGGATATCACACATTACAGTTCCATGAACAGATTCAAATGCACATTTAAGACATTTATTTATGTATAAAACTAAAATAATGAGTAAACATGTCTGCATTATGACGGCAGTACTTCAAACATCAGGGCAGAGGTGAAACCTGCTGGTCTATAACTTGAATACGTAACAAGAGAATGAAGTATGACATGAAGGCGGTTGCCCGTGGTTACCACTCGCTGCACAGTCAGACAGGTTTGTCGTCTCCAGCTGAGTATGAGGAACTAGTGAGTGTGTCACGGATGGAGGTGCCACGTGTTGAGCAGAGGCAAGTCGGCGGTGGCACTCAAACAAAACTCTACGTGTTCAGAAGAAGGCCCACTCACTTCCGCCTGCTACAGAGGAGGATGTGGGAACAGACACCCTGCATCACCTATGATGCTTTAAATAGTGCTGGAGGGCAAGGGGCAGACTCTGTGATGACTGTACACAGGATATAACAATCACACACAGACACACACAAACACACACACACAAACACAAACACACACACACACACACTGGTGCAAAACAACATTCCATGGCTGAATGCAATATCAGCTTGGATGGACATCTGAGCATGTGCATGGTTTAAACACAGACGATCATCTTGTAGGTATTTCAAGTATGCTTCTCATGCCCCATCATAAGCTTGCAATTGTGCGCACCCACCAATCACGTAATAGTGTGCATTCCTCTACACACAGTGTAACACACATTTACTGGACAATTTTCTCAGACAGAGAACAGCCTTTTCTACACTACAGTCTCTCACTTCCTGTGTCTCCATGAGTCCTTTTTTTTCGCCGCTGTGCCATCCGAGAGACGGGCATGAATGCAGAGGCCCTGTGTGAAAAGTGCAGCACAGCTGATTCATTGATGGCCATGTAAATGGCTGGCAACCATGCTCTGGGGCTGCCCCTGGCACCGTGCCCGATAGCCGTCCAGAACAGAGGGTTTGGGGGTGTTGGATTGGGAGGGGAGGCGGGTGGGTTCCTGACACTGACCCAACAGGCAGAAACACAATAGAGTCACTATTGCTCCATTTAGGCATGGCACTCGCTTTCTGGGGGCCAGATTGGGGGAGCGTGCTCAGTGGCGGTTTCGACCAGCGACTCCAAATTTACTTTTGGAGGGATGGTGGCCGTCAGGCCTGTGAAATGAAAGCCCAGGAGTGAAGGAGGGGATATTGATCAGGTGGTATTTAAGGTACTGACTCAGGGCTTTGTATTTTTTAACTGCACCACATCAAGGCAACAACAACAATTCTTGATTCTTCCAATTCTTGGAATGATAGCATGGACAAAACCGGCACAGCACACACACTGACACATACTGTTCCTCATACACAGTCAAGTTGACCGGTAGAGAGAAAATAATTCCTTAAAAGGGCACAAGGCCTTAGTTAGACTCTGACCATCTAAGGCCTCATACACTGTACACAGTATATACACAATATACACATAATGACACACTACATGTCACACAACAATGCTTTGTTTTACCTTGGACTTAATACACAGAAATTACATTTTGTGTAATTTAATGACAAAAAAGCACATGGCAAAACGATGACATTTCAAAAGCACATGGCAAAACAATGCTGGATAGATTTCAGTGGCAAGACTATATGAGATGGAATTCACTATGCCACTGGACAGCGTGTCACTTCCTACATGCAGGACCCTGAAGAGAACAGTTAAGCTTTCAAAAGGACCTGACAGGTGCCTGTGTGAAATGGTGGCACAATGTCAGCCACTTGGCCCCTTCTCAAGTGCTCCTCACCCATGCTAATTCATGTCATTCACACTGGCCTCTCCAGAGTGCCTCACATTGGTAGGAGTTGACACACTGCAAACACACTGGGGTGGGGAGTGGGTACGGGGGGATCAATCGTGTGTGTGTATTTGTGAATATGTGTCACATGGCACATGTGCTGACACTGTTAAACAACGCTTGACGGCGTTGGTGGCAGGCTGGGGAAGTTGGCATGCAAGTGTGTAAACTGCGCAGACCATTCATCAGCCATTTCAGCAAGCCAGTGGGCTTCCTCCGAAATTCAATTTTAAAAGTAATCGTGTCCCCTCAAGCCAGTCCTCATGCGCAAACCATCTCTGAGCTTTTCCACTCCCCAGCCAGCTTCTCTAGCCTGTGAATGAGATCACCTCCTCCCTTATCCATCTTGTGTCGATGTCCGCTTGACCCTCTTTAAAGACGGGGCTTCCTGTCTGCCTCAGGGTCACAGCTAGTGTCCTGTCCGCCTGCCCTGCTACACTGGGCAGTGGTGAGAATCCATGGAGCTCTCTCTCCACTCTGTGAGAGTCAGGGGAGTGAGTCAGTTTGTCCACACATTGACACACACACACACAAACACACACACACACACACACATACACACACACACACGCACACACACACACACAGCACACACACACACACACACACACACACACACACACACACACGCACACACACACACACACACACACACACACACACACACACACACACACACACACACACACACACACACACACACACACACACACAGCTGGGGGGAGGACTGGAGCTGCTGGACCGGACGGAGAGGAAACGGAGCGTCTTGCCAAACGTCCTGACCCCACAGAGAGACACAATGGGCCGTCTGCGCTCTGGAGGCTTCCCCTGAGGACCCCGCCGTGGCGTGAATGGACGACCAGAGGACCAGAAGTGGCCTGCTAGCCCACTGTGCTCATGAGTCGCGATGGAAAGACCCACTTCCTGTGGCCGTGGTGTTTGTGTGTGTTGTTTTTTGGGGTTGTTTGCTTTTTTTTAGAGCCAATATGTGAGTGTATGGGTGGAACATGTGTGTGTTTGTGTGGTGTATGCTGAACAGATGACAAGCATATGAGACAGATTGGTGTTGTTCTGTTCTGTGCATGTTTGTTCTAACAATAAAACTTAATAGACTAACTTTAAGGCTATCACCATTCTTCACCTGCTGTAAACAATGATGGTGGGCTCTTCATCATAACATGGTAGGCCATTCATCTGTTAATATCTACACAAAACATTTAGATGTGTAATGGGAGTGATGATTCCAACAAAGCCAGTACACAAATTCACAGAAATGTTGCTGGAGGCCAAAAAAAAGTTTTGTGTTCCACCCTCCCAGCGTGTATCCTCCAAGCCTTATCTCTGCAGCAGAGGTGGCACCCCTTCCTGCCATCTGCGTAGTTCACACGATCCCAAACACATGTGGAAAACTGCCACTAAACATGTCCAAATTTAGACCAGAAACACAGTGGGCCAATGGGAGCCATAAAACTGGAGATAAACATTATGGAGCACATGTAAATGTATCAAATATAGGCTACTCCCCCAAACAGTTTCAAGCTGACGAGAAAGGTATAAGCCAAAAGTTGAGAAAAGAGGATCATAACAAAGAGTTACTCTTCACACTTGCTATAATGGTGAACCAAGGACAAGTTCCACCGCATCAATAATTGAATACATATTCCTAATCTGCCCAGGTGTTGATTAGTCATTTGTACCACTGAGGGAGACAGTCATAACTCATTCTGTAAAAACGTACTTATGTACTTGTATTTTTGACACACATTCTGACTTGACAGCAGTATGCATAGGAATGATTACAGCAGTGACACTACTGGGCAGCAACTTAAAACGGTTGTTCCTGAGTGACTCAGCTACTCGTGGTAGACTCTGGGGTTTAAAATGCAGTTATGTATGAAAAACATTCACATTGTATAGCTATATATCGACACAACACACACAAAAACACAAAGGTTGCCTCTACACACAAAACAAGAGCAAGACATGCCAGCGTTTACGATGCGCAAAGATGCAGTCAAACCCGGTAAGAGAATTTCTCACGTGAGAGCAGGATAGCCTATAATAAACGAATGCATGACCATAGCAATTCTTATATCCCATACAGATAAACCTCGAGAGGAGCCTCTCATGCAGAGAAGCGGTGCAGAGACGTCAGTGAGCAATGCAGACTCGGTAGTAGGTACCCGCGGTGCTCATCCGCCAAGACGCTCCTTGCTACCGTACAAGAAAGCCTGGTGGGAGAGCACACCACCGAATAGTGTCGGTTAAGTAACTAGAAGAGAATACTCACTTGATGTAGGATTTCGGCCGGCAACTGGGATGCCCTGAACAGCTCTCCCACTTTGCTCGACGCTAGTTTGCCTGAGCTGTCAGCTTGGCAGAGAGTGTACAGTCCTGAGTAACATCTTTGTTCATTCTCGCTCAGGGAAATGAAACTCCCCCCGGTCGCCGCGCCAGGTCCCTGCTCCATTCAAGGGGAAATGGAACGCCGTCTTGATTCTCAAATGACTAGAGACGGGGACAACAACAACGGCCTCAAACACAGACGATGCTGGGTACCGAGATAGCCAAGGGAGAAACGTCCTCTGCAGCACGAGCTTATCATTTCCCAACTCGACAGGGCTGGGTGGACAAGTACCTCGGCGGAACGCACAGAGGCGCCACAGAAACACAATACTCACATCAGCCTTGGGCAACCTATCATGTTAAGATTAATGTGATATTAGGATACGATCATAAGGCCTTTTTCATTATCGTTGAGCTCAGTATTGTGTTTTATTGACCTTTGGCTGCGTTACTGCAACGTGGCTGTAGTGATTGTCTGTGCAATAGGATAAGCAGTGCAATATGATAGCCTAGGCAATTTTCTTTTTTTTTCTTCTTTTTTTAATATCCAACAAATTGAATTCTTGCATGTTAAGAATTGATTGAGCAGAATGGTCATTTTTCTTCATAATCTGGACATATTAATAAAGGCTGGAATAGACATAGAGCTATTTAAATACCCAGGGAAGTAGGGTATGTGTTCTAAGTGTCCATATAAAAGCAGTCGTACCGTTGCTTGCTGCTTCATACGGAATAAGTAAACAAAGATTATGACTAATACAGTATCTTTAATTCCCAGACTATATTAACATTCATCAGTCACTGCATTTGGGATGATTGACTTAATGTGCATTAGGCTACTACTGCCATCTAGTGTCAGAGAAAAATCCTTGCAATTTTAGCTACATCTTGAATTGCCAAAATTCCACTGGATTGTCAAATAATTCCCCGAGAAAATGTTACCTGAAATCTCTAGGCCTAGTATCCACGTTTTGTTTTTGTCACACTGATTTCTTGTGATCAGAGGTATGTCATGAATTCATTTTCAGGAATGGGCATACACAATGACTATTATTAGTCTAATTTTCTTATCAGAAATATTCTTATTAAATTAGGCCTAGTGCAATTCAAAAAGTCTTAGACAGTTATGGAATAAACTGATAAAATGATGTAATGTGAGGTTGCTTTAAAAATAATGTCATGAATAACTTTCATTTAGAAAAGAACATACTAAGTGCAGTTTAAAAAATCAAATCAACATTTCGGTGAGACCCTTTGTCTTTGTCTTGTCCAGTTTGCCTATACACGTTTCTTTTTCTCTGGTAGGTTGTTTCATGCATTTTAAAGAATTTGCCACAACTTTTCAGTGGATTTAGATTGTCTTGATTCCTTCTTCTTTTCATTTGATCCCAGATGATACAGATTTCTACCAGCCCTAAGTTGATTGCCTTAGTTTTAGTTTTTCAATCCCCAATGTGGTCTGTTAGTTTGCTATTTAGTTTTCAATCCACAATGTGGTCTGTCACTTTGTTACTTGCTCAAACACAGTATAAGAATTAGAATAAGACAGAAACAGAACAATGGAGACATTTGTAATGTTATAGCATGCAGCAGATAATAGCATATCCAATATAACAGAGGAACAGAACAAAACAAATACTGGGGACATTAAGATATAAATAATAGTTACCGTTGTCTGACACTGAGAAGAATGTCTGACCGCAGAAGGAAGAAAATGACCTGTGGTTTCTCTCCTTCACACACTGTAGCAGCCTGTCACTGAAGGAGCTGACCAGGGTTGTCAGAGTGCTATGCATGGGGCTGGACATGATCAACATCACAAATGATGATCCACTATGCAGGGGAGCATCTCGGACAGAGCTGGTCTCTTTAAGCAGTCTGTTGAGTCTCCTCCTGTCAGCAGTTAGTCGCATAAATATCTCACTGGAAGACTGCTTGGAAATCTAAAATATTATACACCCTAGAAAAATGGGGTTTTCACTACCACTTGACAAACTGCCAAACTGCCATTATATTTTTCTGAAAGCCCATTATTGGGTCAAAGGTCAAGATTGCATGGGGTCTTACACAAAATATTGTTTCTCTCTCCCCAGGACATTCATTCCTCTAAAACACTTTATGACCTGTTTAGGAATTTAGACATGCATGTCATGCTGTCAAAGGTCAAGGTCAACTTCAAGGTCAACACAGAATTACAGCTGGCAGAGGCATACCAATAGTGAAGAAGGTGGGGGTAGAGGCTTAGTGTAAAGAAATGTGGTTGATTTAGCTTTCTAAGGAAACTCAAATGAGATTTTAAGATGTTGTCTGAGGTTGCTGAAAAAAGTGAGCCAGTGGGCATGGTTGAGGTATTATATGAAGATGATGGTCTGGAAATATACATGGTCATAATTTATAAGAACTAATAACCTTTGATACCTAATGAGTTAATCTAGTATGCTGTGGGCCAAAGGGGGTTTTAATCATGTCTTAATTCATCTAGAGCGCATGTGCTTTTAGAAAAGTAGCTTGTAGCCAATGGCAGTGGTGACCCCCTGTGTCTCACTTTCCTTTCAATGCTCAATTTACATGAAGATGTGCATTAGTTAATGGTCCATTCTGAGAAAAAGTTTCTGGAATATGTGACCATCCCCAGTAATGAGAAAACATAGATTTGTCAAGGGTGCAGTAAACATCTACCATGCCTTTGTGAAAAATTAACCACATAAAAAGTTACATTTGCTGGCTGAGCTGAATAGTAAACCAGGAGCCATCTTTGCTGCTTGTCAGAAGTATTCTGATCTCAGCAAAGAAGAAAGAACAGACTATCAGAGATGTCCTTGAACCTCCATGTTTCAATGTGAACATTCACATTTTGTAACACAAACAGTGAGTTGATATTTTAGTCACAGCCTTGCCCCAGACTTTAATCATGCCTATGGAATTTTATTGAGTTTCCTACTCTAAATACACGTGATGGAGTAGAGATAACCCTCATTAGGAGAAATACCTGAGGATTGTTTAGAAAGTTTAGTTTGGAACACCTCGGCTTCTTCACAGATTTATTATTTTTTATTTTTTTAATTTGGGTTTGGTCCAATAAACCTTCCCAGTCTTTGTTATTGGCAATTTATTCAGTATTTCTGTGAGCACTTTCAAAAAATTTGATGACAAACAGATACGTCCTGTATCTTATCTTAGCTGAGTGTGTGAAGCATCAAATGACGGCTCAAGTGTTTCTAGTTATGAATTGTGTTTACGTGTTTTTCCCTTCCAGGTGGTTTTTGGATAACACAAGAATGTTTTGTTTTATCAAACCATGTTCTGTTATAATCATGACAGTGTGTCACTCACTGTCAGTAACTGCCTTTCTAAAGATGGTATATGTGGGTTGATAGAGAGAAAGACAGACAAAGATAGAGAAAGAGAGAGAGAGAAAGAGAGAGAGGAGAGAAGGAGAGAGGTGGGTGGTATGTGCTTTCCACTGGCACCTTAAACTTGCTGGGGAGGCGAATCAAAAGGTGACATGGAGACTTAAGCAAACAGTAGCAGACTAAAGCACTGTTTACCCACATCCTCACAATCTGCAGCCATTTCTGCCTTACTGCACAATAATATCTAAGCTCTCTCTCTCTCTCTCTCTCTCTCTCTCTCTCTCTCTCTCTCTCTGCTCTCTCTCTCTGCTCTCTCTCTCTCTCTGCTCTCTCTCTCTCTCTCTCTCTCTCTCTCTCTCTCTCTCTCTCTGCTCTCTCTCTCTCTCTCTCTCTCTCTCTCTCTCTCTCTCTCTCTCTCTCTCTCTCTCTCTCTCTCTCTCTCTCTCTCTCTCTCTCTCTCTCTCAGGCCTGGGCAAACAGTGGCATGGTAACACATTACTTTCCACTTTCCCTTTTGCCCACCAACCAGCCTTGCTGTCCACCACCTCTTTTCACTCGCTTTTTCTCCGTCTCCCTCTCTTTTCTCTCAGTAGGCAGGGACACAAGTGTCACAGAGGAGTCAAAGTTTAACGATTAAAACCTCTCCAGTTAACTCTTCTCTTTTGAAGCATCTGACACGACTCTCTTAACTCCTGACCACAGGGACTTTTACTTCACAAAACTACTGTGGTGTTTCAATCATTTACCTGTTTTTTTTCCTCTCGGATTGAAAGGATGTTTTCTCTGCTACTTCTCTTACTTTCCCTGCCACCTGCCTTGGCCTTAGAATGCAGTAAGGGTAAGTTCAGAGAAATATACCTGTATTCTCTAACATATTTTAAGTGAGCATAGTATTTTGGTTGTCTGGTTCTTCATCACATCAAGCCTACACGGTTTACACGTTTTAACAATTGTATTGTTTTGACAACTAAGCATAATTATGTATCCTGTAATTTTCTCAGAGAACTGAAATTGTATTAGTCAGGAATGGTTGTAAAAAGATGTGAAAGATAAAAGGCCTGTTTGTGAAGTGAATCAAGTCATGACAAGTATACTATTATAATATATCTACGTCTTATTTTTGTTATGTATTTCTAGATCATCAGGATGGTTATCAAGTTAGACTCAGTATCAAAACAGCCCTTGGAGATCAAGCAGTAAGTAAATTGTTTGTTCAGTCCCAAATGGACATGTTGATTATTTTAGCAAAATCTGTGCACGCTTTCTACAGAGACAGCAGATGGAACATGGGATTTAGCAGTGTGCAATATTCTACAGCTAATGGATGAATAAATTGGCAGGTTAATGGCTAACGTATAATGGTTAATGGATGGTGCTTTTAACAGAAACATGTGGTTCAGGGATTTTGAGTTTGCAGATGCCTGGAAAGTGCTGTAAAAAATAGATGGTGAGTCAGTCATTGCATTGTATGTTTGAAATGCAGGTATTTTTAGTAGGACAATAGTAGTCGACTATATTTTACAATTCATAAATATAGATAGTGGAGCATACATGTACATGTCCATAACATATTTGGTTCTGCATTTGATAGGCACATTCGGTTCTTACATTATTACTTGTTTTATGCCTTTATGGTAACTCCATTTTTATGGTAATACGTTTCTAAAATAACAAGTCTAATAACAAGTCTAATAACAAATTCTAATTCATTCTAATTGAAAGCCAATTTGTCTGCAGCATTTTGGGTCCTTGGCACTCACATAGTAATGGGTAATTCTGTCAATGTAAAGTTAAAAGAGCAAGAACTCAAGCTGGTGTTCGATTTGATCACGAGTCACGACTGAGTGATCTCTCAGCTTAGATTTCCAATGACATGTCATGATCTCAAGGGAAACTTTGTGTTATGTGGTGTTTCCTTAGTATGACTGGAACGAGAGTGAGCTGTTCCTCTTCAAGGCCACCATTGCCTTTGCCATGAGAAAATACACCAAAAATGAAACATATGAGTGAGTAAAGCTACTACAGCCCATACATGCCATTGCATTTCTATTTTCCATAATGATATTATGGAATTGCATTTATGGATGATGTATGCTTCCAATGTAGTGTGAATACATACATACATACATATATACATATATATATATATATATATATATATATATATATATATATATATATATATATATATATATATATATATATATATATATATATATATATATATACTATGTATACTGTGTAATATATATATATATTACACAGTATACATACATACAGTATACACTCACTCCCACACTGTCAATGTTAGTTTCATAGTATTTAAAGTAATAGTGACCTTTCTGTGAGGTATTGACTGGGCGTTGCAGGTGTAACATTTATAAAACATTTTTTTACGTTTACATAATATAATGATAAACAGCTATTAAATATTATTAATTGCATCATTATAATCCACTGATGAATGGAACAGTGACAGCTACTATATATTCAGATTCTTTATCAATTAAATTGTAATAATATTTGACAACTTCGGACCAGAGTGGTAGCGTGCCTTAGCAATCAAATTAATCTATCACAGGGCGTGTTAATTACAATTCTGTGCTGATGGTATGACACCAGAGTAATCAATGGCGCTGTTTCCTAATAGACATTTGCCCTGTGCACATCTACTGTAGCATGGAAGTACATCAATCAAGCCCTCAATGTAGTTCCATATAATTAAAGGCATTGATCAGTATGCAAGGCACACTGCTCGCTCATTTTGGGGCTCAAGGCTGCTTGTTGCTTTCCATAAAACCCCATCGCCTTTGAGAAAAGTATCAGTGATGGATTAAGTCTTTTTCTGTGAGTGTGAGTGTGTGTGTGTGTGTGTGAGTGTGTGTGTGTTTGCTGTATTATGTTCATTTCTTGGGAACAGTTCGGATATAAAAACAGCCGTTGCTTAGTTACTGTTTATTGTTATGGGGAAAACACAATCTATACGAGCAACAATAAATGTGTGTATCTACAAACCCACTGGCTGGCTGTTTGACACTTATACAGCCAGAGAGAGAGAGAGAGAGAGAGAGAGAGAGAGAGAGAGAGAGAGAGTGTTCTGAAAGCCTAGATTAGTACCTATAAAACTCACTCCCTGTAGCAATATTGTAACCACATATGTTTCATGCTTGTTGTGGTTTTGTTATCCAGTGTTTCGAACATTGTTGTGTGCAACGAGACACCAAGGGTTTCCTTTTGGTTCATTGTGGTAAACCCTGAAAACCCTACGCTAGCAATCACAAAGACGAGAGTGGAGGAAGCAGTAAGGTAAATCAGCAACCAACATAACCCATCATAACCTTGATCAACAAACACAGTCATTACTGACCGGTCACAATACCGAATACGTCAGTTTCACAACAGTTTGGCTTGGTGGTCTTTAATAAGTACCTGCAATCTTACTGGTCTGTAGGGTGTCTCGCAACCGCATAAATAATGCCTTCCTGCTAACGGACAAGACACTGGAGTTCTTGGGCATCCCACCAACATTGGCAACCCCCGTCACACCTGCCACTCCCCCCTGGCTCATTGTGTTCGGGGTGGTGATTGGGGCGGTCTGTGCTGGCATTGTTGCTTTGCTCATATCCTCTTTTGTCAGGGGGAAACGGTAAGTGGTTGTGCTTTTTTTTCATGTTTCAGGTCTATGTTGACATTGCCAGCTGAGAAATAGCAAGTGCACTTTTGAGAAAAACACAATAAAGAATCCAGAATCAAATAATCTATTCGCCTGAATCTATTTTAATGTTATTTTATATTTTTTCTATATATCGTTTTGTATATAAATTTTGCACCAAATCATATTATGTGGTGCAAAATACTGATATTTGTGGACATGCCAAGTGTCCTTAATTCTCAGTTGACAACAGGTAGTTTTCCACCAAAATGATAGATACTTTGTGATAAAATATCTCACATTGTTATGGTGGCTTTGGCTGTGTGCTTGTTGATAAGAGCAGCCCTTACTGTTACTTTTCACAACGTTCATTATTTGCTGGCATGTGACTGCTATCAAAGATACATACATCAGTCAGAATCATATGTATTTATTTACATTTAATCTAATATAGTGCAAACAAGGCTAAGGAGTTTGCTGAAGAGGATGATCAAGCCAAAGGAGCTGATAAGGGGATCAGCGGCGAGACATTTGAGGACAGAAATGGTGTTTATAACCAGGCCTTCTCTGATGATGACCGCTTCACCCAGCTGTAAAAGCCTCTGTGAGCCATAAGCACATAAGGCTACCCATGCGGGATTCACAAATCTTCACTCCGGTGGACCTCGATTCCATTCCCACTTCGTATCTGTGATGTTACATGTAAACCTTGACAATGAGTCATGCTCAGGTCATGAGACATGATCACGTGACCCAATACCACAATCAACTGCCAATATTTTGTATTTATTCAATTAAGCCTATGCAGAACAGCAACAGCAAAGCACTTTTATCCAACTCTATTTACTATAATACTACAATGTAATACAATATCATGTCATTTTGAAAGTTTTTTGATACATTTTTTGGAAATGTGAGTTG